>NC_080735.1:5918916-6223082 GCF_019097595.1 Hemibagrus wyckioides
TGTTTGGGACACATCCATAGTGGACCGATGTTGGCGTTTAGGCAGCCTATATATTAAATAGGGTGTGTAATTTGGGATGCGGCCACAGTAGACTGATGATGGTGTTTTTATGGACTATACAGTGAATCAGGTGTGTTGTTTGGGAAGCGTCCACCAGAGACCAGTGTTGAAATTAATGCTGCCTATGTAGTAAAAGTGTGTGTGGTTTGGGGTATGGCCACAGTGAACCAAGGACGGTGTTGAGGTGGCCTATATAGTGAATCGGGTGTGCAATTTGGGACACGCCAACAGATGGATGATGGTGTTTATGTGAACTACACAAAGTATAGGGAGTGCAGTTTGGAACACGCCCACAGTGGACTGATAATAGTGGTCATGTAGACTATATAGTGAGTAGGGTTCTGTGGTTCAGAACACGTCCACAGTAGACTGATGCTGATGTTTAGGTGGCCTCTGTAGGGAATATGGAATATCGTGTGCTGCTTGATGTGTGCTGATGGGTTTGTGTGGACTATATTGTGAATAAAGTTTTGGATCAAGGAGGCTGTGAGACAATTAAAGAGAGAGCAAAGGGGCGGGGTTAATATGAAGGGCGGGGTTCAAGTTTCACTCATTAAATTCTCCCACACATTTTTTGGTAATAATCATTTTGCTAACTGCTAAATGCTGTCAGAAATGTGAGAATAGCTGAATGCTAACATGTAATTAGCGCTCAGTTTGAAGTCTGAGCTGTTAATAATGGCACCCACATTCTTCCTGCAGCTGTTAAGGACTTGTGTCTTGTGCTAATTTTCTCCTAGCTGATCGCTAATGAACACAGCGGGAGAGTCTGACATGATGTACTGCCTGTTCACAAAAGCAAGATTAAATAACAGAAGGTTTGAGAGTCAAAAGCTAAGATACTGCTTTGCTAACTGTGTCGTGTGCAAAACAAGTGCTGTGTTAACTTTGCTACATTGTATTGGTGCACCACCAAGCAAGTGGTAAGGTCATGTGACAAGTTAGATGAAATATCATTGGTTTATCAGGTGGCATTGCCATGACAGTTTAGCTAAAGTTTGCAGGCTAGTCCCTGTTTCCTTTTAATTACCCATTTCCCAAGTGTTCTTTTAGCTCTCTTTATTTTCTAGTCAACTTTTTTCCCAGATTATTTTCTAGTCTTCCTGTGTCCTTGTTTTGTAGCCACACCCCCTTGTTTTTTGTCCATGTGCTTTCTTCATCTCCTAGTTTGCTCATGATTCATGATTCTTTTGTCCTCAAGCTTCCTAGTCCACTTGTTTTCCACTCCACTTCCTGTTGACCAGTGTCCATAGTTTCTAGCTTTTGTCCTCATGCTTCCTATTTCTCTTGTTTCTTACTCTCCTTGTTTCTAACTTTTGTCTTCATGCTTTCTAGTCCTTTTCTGTCTTAGACTCCTTGTTTCCACTGGCTACGTGTTTAATGTTTGTCTTCATGCTTTCTAGTTCCCTTATTTTCTAGTACCCTTGCTTCTTTGACCACTTGTTTCCATTTACTCATGTTTCTAGCTTTAGTCCTCAGGCTTCCTAGTCAAGGTTTTCTACCTCTATTTCTTAGACTTCTTGTTTCCTGTACAACTTGTCTAACTTTTCTTCAGTTGGACCTAGCCACTTTGTTTTCTAGCCACTTTATTTCCCCTTGTGTCATCATGTTCTAATATCTCTGTTTGCTGGTCTCCTTGTATCCCAGGTATCTTCATCCCCATGAGTCTCAGCCTCCCAGTGCTTGAGTCTCTTTTTTCTCATGCTTCCTATTCCCAGGGTTTTCTCATTGATTCCCAGTGCTCAAGTGTCTTGTTTTTTGTCCTCCTATTTCCTACTGCCAGTCTTTTCTGGACTCCTTGTTTCTTGGTGTGTCCACGTCTCTAGCTTTGGTCTATATTTGAAAGTCTCCTTATTATTAGTCTCCTTGTTTCCTGGCCTCTTTGATTTTCCCAGCCCTCTTTCTTCCTCACCACTTTATTAATAGGTATAAAACGAGTAAAAGCTGTATGTAGTAGCAGATTGTGGAGTGAAGCTATGAGTCAGCGCTAACACTAACGCTAACAATTCTCTGCTGCTGGAAAAAAAATAGCAGGACGCATTTTAGCCGAGGGTTTTAGAGTGGAATTACATTTGTGTGCGCATTTGAGCTGGACAAGGCCACAGAGTGCACTTCCCCACATCGCATCCGCGTTAAACACGCTGAAGACGGTTTCATCTGATACACAATCTGCTGTTAACAGGAGAGGAGGAGCTTTACAGAGGAACGCAACAGCATTCCACACAAAACCAAGTACTCACACTTTATACAGCTGACCTGAATAGAAAAAGTAAATAAACAAAATCAAATCCTTCTTTCTTCCCAAAATGATTATCAATCAACCAATCAATCAAAATCTATTTTTTGTGTCTTTGCTTATTTAGTCCAAAGAAAATCACTATGCAAGAGACAAAACAACAACAATAAAAAACATTCAAATTTAATGTTGCCATGCCAAATAAAAGCATTAGGATGGTCAAGGATTGTTGCCATGGTAACTCACCAGCGTAACTGAAAGCAGAAGGGAGCGCAAGGGCTAATTGAATTCTGTCTGACGAGGATGTGTTTGGGACAGAGCCACATGTTTATTTAAGATGAGATTATAATATGAACCGAAACTCGTACATTTAGCCATTAGCTTTATACAGAACTATTGAATATTCACAGATTGATTAATGAGACTCTGACCATCACCTGTACACACTCTGTCAGGAGAATTTAGGTGAGTTTCTAGTGCTCTACCAGGGCCCAGGTTTCTTATTGTTCCATACTCCTCTTCTTCTTCTTGTTTCCTAGTCTCGTTTTATTTTTAATATGATCCCAGTATCCCTATTTTCCAGCCCGCTTGTTTCTAATACCCTGGAATGCATTTGGTAATAAACTACAGTAGAGTTCACTTGATGGTGCTGGTTTTAACACCCAATAACCTGACTTCCTGTTCCGACATACTGTTTAACAGAGTAGTATGTGATTTGGAACAGAGCCTGAGCCATGATTCTGTTCTGTGCACATATGACTGGCTCTCAAAAATGAACTATTAGCAAGTAGCTCCAAAGTTAGCAAAGTGTGCTGTTAGAAATTAAATTACTACTTAATATTAACATGGCTTTTTTAGCCATTAGCCTGATGCACTACTACTATATGTTATTAGCTAGCACAGCTTTAGCTAAGCCATCTAGTTAACTGTTTCGAATGAAAGTTATTCTTCAGGTAGCAGACTAGCTAACTTATCCATCTGAAACGTTTGTTTGAAATATTTTATAAGCAGTATATTAACCTGAAGAAGTGAAAAGAATGATTTTTTAAAGTAAATACACTAAAAACAAGTTCAATATTTAAACATGATTTCATCAGAGTGGATTATAAAAATCATAATTTCCCATTTTAAAAGACCTTTTCAGAAATCTAACACGAGAATAAATACACAGGGGAATTGAACTGACTGTTTAATGAATAGCTTTTTTGCTAAGGCAGGGTTTAAGCTAAACACTAAATCACTCCGAGCTGATTAGCATAAAGCCTGACAGCAGGAAGTGGAGTTTGTGGCCAGTGAAGTGGCCGCAGGTGGATAATGGACATCAGGACAGGGAGTAATGGACAGCAGGACAGGGAGTAATGGACGGATAAAGATCCTAAAACATTAAAATGATAAAACTGTGGCATCCGGATGACCTGCTAATTCATTGTGGTTAGCATTAGCGCTAGAGATTAGAATCAGAGCTGTACAACAGCCAGACCTCTGCTTTACCCTTTCCTGTAAGCAGATCTGTCTCACTGCATGCTGCCTGTCTCACCTCATCCTGTCCTTCTACACACTACCTGTCTCACAACACACTGCCTTCACTGCCTGTCCTACTGCATGCTGTTCTACTCCACACTGCCTGTCTCACTACCTGCTGTCTCACTGCATGCTGCCTGTCTCACTACATGCTGTCCTTCAGCACACTGCCTGTCTCACAACACACTGTCTTCATTGCCTGTTTCACTGAATGCTGTCCTATTGCACACTGCCTGTCGCACCTCATGCTGTCTCACTGCACACTACTTGTCTCACCCCACAGACCAGCTGTCTCACTGCACACTGCCTGTCTCACCACATGCTGTCCTTCTACACACTGCCTGTCTCACCACATGTTGTCCTTCTACACACTGCCTGTCTCAAAACACAGTCTTGCTGCATGCTGCCTGTCTCACTGCCTGTCTCACTGCATGCTGTCTGTCTCACTACCTGCTGTCTCACTGCACACTGTCTTACTCACTACCTGCTGTCTCACTGCACACTGTCTGTCTCACTACCTGCTGTCTCACTGCACAGTGCCTTTCTCACTTACTGCAGTCTTCCTGCACATTGCCTTTTTAACTTCTTGCTGTCTCACTGCACGCTGCCTTTCTCTCTTCCTGCTGTCTCACTGCACACACCAGCTGTCTCACTACATCCTGTCCTTCTACACGCTGCCTGTTTCACAACACACTGTCTTCACTGCCTGTTTCACTGAATGCTGTCCTATTGCACACTGCCTGTCTCACCTCATCTTGTCTCACTGCACACTGCCTGTCTCACCCCACAGAACAGCTGTCTCACTGAACACTACCTGTCTCACCACACACACCAGCTGTCTCACTACATGCTGTCCTTCAGCACACTGCCTGTCTCACAACACACTGTCTTCACTGCCTGTTTCACTGAATGCTGTTCTATTGCACACTGCCTTTCTCAAAACACACTGTCTCACTGCATGCTGTTCTACTGCACACTGCAAGTCTTACCTCATTCTGTCCTAGTCCTTTACTGCCTGTCTCACTGCATGCTGCCTTTCTAACTACCTGCTGTCTCACTGCACACTGTCTGTCTCACTACCTGCCGTCTCACTGCACACTGCCTTACTCACTACCTGCTGTCTCACTGCATGCTGCCTCTCTCTCTTCCTGCTGTCTCACTGCATGTTGCCTTTCTCTCTTCCTGCTGTCTCACTGCACGCTGCCTGTCTTACCACACACACTGGCTGTGTCACTACATGCTGTCTAGCTGCATGCTACCTGTCTAACCGCATGCTGTCCTAGTCCTTTATTGCCTGTCCTACTGCATGTTACCTGTCTCACCCCACATGCTAGCTGTCTCACTACATGCAGTCCTTCTGCACACTGCCTGTCTCACCCCACAAACTAGTCTGTCTTTTCACTAGTTATCATCTGTCACACTAGACATACCTGTCCTGCTGGATGCTCTCTACTGTGCTGAGTACTTTCAGTTTTGCTGCATGTTTCTGTACTAAACAGTTTTTGTCTCAACTACACTGCCTATCTCACAATGTTTTTGTCTCACTGTCTGTCTCACTAAACCCCGTCTGTCTCACTGCATGCTATCTGTCTTGATGATCGCTGCCTCTCTCACTTAATATTGCTGGTCTTGCTGAATTATATCTGTCTTTCTGGATGCTGCTCGTCTCACTCACAGCTTTTTGTCTCACTGAAAGCTGTCTTTGTCACCTGTCTCTATGAAATCCGCCTGTTCACCTGCTAAACAACGCTTTTCTGACTCAACACCGCCTGTCTCACTGAACACTGCCTGTCTCACTGAACACTGCCTGTCTCACTGAATGGCATGTTTAAGAAAAGCACACACAACTGGGACGAATTCTCCCGACATTCTGAGTGGCATTTTATTTATTTTATTTTTACTCGCTTCAATTATGCATGGAGGTCTGGGGGGAAATGTCGATGAGAAGAGTATGAAGGAGGGAGAGAAATTGAATGTAAACCCAAGGTTGCTTGGCCTCATGGGATATCGGAGGAACGAGCTCTCATAGCCGACGCCAGATAACCATAATGTGCAAACACACTGGCCTGTTTTTACAGCTCTCTCTGGGTGTGGGTTTATGGAGCACATCCATAATGTTTCACTGTGTGTGTGTGTGTGTGTGTGTGTATGCGCAAGTGTGTGAAGGTTGCAATCTATCCAAGTCGTTTTGAAATGTCTAGTCAAAGCGACTGGTGTTATAATCCTGAAGGCATTACTGTCTGTGCCTCAGGGTGCCATCTATCTCCATACATCTATCTTCTCATCCATCCATCCACCCATACGCGTCTATCCATCCATCAAACCATCCATCTATTGGCTCATTCCTCCAGTTACCCTTCTGCCATCTATAATGTCATTTGCCTATCCAGT
This sequence comes from Hemibagrus wyckioides, assembly GCF_019097595.1. NCBI lineage: Eukaryota > Metazoa > Chordata > Actinopteri > Siluriformes > Bagridae > Hemibagrus > Hemibagrus wyckioides. The sequence goes on from NC_080735.1 coordinate 5,925,125, forward strand.
CATTGCCCACTTCATCCATTCTCCACTCCATCCTTTCTCCACTCCATCCTCTTGTTCATATGTCTGTCCTTCCATCTCCAACCGAACTGGACATTCAACTATCTTTCTGTATAGCAATCAATTCATCCATTTATTTTTTTAGTCCACATCCATTCACCCATCCACGTATTTGCCTGTTTATTGATCTGCACATCAGTTTATCTGCCAGAGTCTCCATCCATCTGCACATCCTTCCATCATATATCTTCCCATTCATCCACTCACTTATCCAACTGCTTGTCCATACCTCCACCTCTATCTATCTGTCTATCTATCTATCTTTGCATCTATTTCTCCATCCAATTGCCCATCTTTCCTTCTTTGACTCCACTTGTCCTTCTGCCCCTTTACCCATCCATCAAACAGCCAGTCTTTCTATCCATCTCCCCCTTTATCGATTCTCCAATCTATTTGCTTATTTATCCATCAGTCTCTTTATTCGTGCATATATTTATTTATTTACTTATTTTTGTCTATCCATCTATCTATATAAACTTGTATAAACTTTTTTTTATTTATCCCTCTGCATTTCCATATCAACATTCAATAATCTACTAGAATCTGTTCATCTGTTCAAAAGCCAGTCCCTCCTTCGACTTCGCAGTATCCATCCCTCATTCGTCCATTCACAATCCAACTGTCCACCCACCAATCCATTTCATCTATTCAGTCACCCATCCCTTTATCCAGCAGTCCATCCATTTATCCATTAATTCATCCATCCATGGATGTGTTGCTTCACTTATTGGTGGTTCTTCATCGTGTCTATTAAGCAGTGATCTGAACTGAAGACAGATCTTCTCACCTGGTGTTTTCCGATCCATACAGCTGTTCAGTGACATCACCACCACCTGAGCGAGTGTGAGGTATGCGCCACATCCTGAACAGCTTCAATAAATGCTTTTTTCTTTTCGATTTTTCTCCAGCATCTGTCCATCAGAATCACCCGAGGAAATGTAGAACATGATGGAGAAGTGCAAAGCATACAGCTATAATGTACTGACACTGTGCACTCGAATTATTTTATGCCTTCCAGCGCTTTCATAACACCACTATTGTTGGCGTGAGAGCGCTGCTGCTGAATGTTGCAGAAGAGCAAACACCATCAGCCACACTTATGACTATAACTGGAAGCTTTAAGTGAAATATCACATCCCACTTTGCAGAGCTGAACTGTCATGTTGCATGTGTTTCAATTTCTACATTTCTGCTATTTGTAATTAATAGCAGCTGTCAACAGTTTAGGCAAAAGAATAGTGTCTTTATAAGAACACAGTCAGTTTGCAAGTATAGAAACAACAAAAACGTGTGAAAATAGAGAAAACATCAGAGAAGCCTGGGTGTGCAATAAGCTCCTGTAGGAAGTGTAAAATCTGTTCATCACCAGAGGCTCAGCAGGAACAGCAGCTCATGAGAACTCAGCCTTGAACTGACGAGAGGAAGATCAAAAAGTGAACTACATCAACAGCTTTTCAATCAGGAGACATTTTTCTATATAAAAAACCATCCACAGCTGAGACTTTCACTGTCATAATGATAACAGCAATATTTTATCAACTTCATGCAGCCAGCATTCGTCCATCTGTCTGTTCATCCGTTCCACCAGAACACCCAGTCCAATCCTATAGCATTCATTCATTTATCTGTCCATCCACCCATCTGTTTTTTCATCCATCCATTCATCCACTCAACTGCTAACTCATCCATCCATTCATCCATCCATCCATCCATCCATCCAGCCATTCATCCAATAAACTTCCAACTCATCCATCCATCCATCTGTTCACTGTCTACTGATTCATTGAATGACTGTCAATCCATCCATCCAGCCATTCATATAGTTAACTCCCAACCCTTGAATCAATCCATCCATCCATCCATCCATCCATCTGTTCACTGTCTACTGACTAACTGAATGACTGTCCATCCATGCATCCATCCATCCATCCATCCATGGATCTGTTCACTGTCTACTGACTCACTGAATGACTGTCCATCCATCAATCCATCCAATCCACCCACCCATCCACCCATCCATCCATCCATCCATCCGTCCGCCTGCTGTCTAGTCATCAGTTTTTTCACTAATCCATGCATCCATATATCTACAGTATCTGTCCATCCATCCATCCAACCATTCATCCATCTATCCACAGCTTATCAACGCATTCATCCATCTGTTTGCCCGTTTATCTATCCACTTCCTGTACATGAAATAATCTGCCCATCCATGCATCCACTGATCCATCCATTCATCCCTCCACTCATGAATGACTCTTGCAGACGAGCCTCTTAATCAGTTCATGAACTTGAACAAATCTAGCAGGTAAATGTGAAGGGAGACTCTTGATTCCTTTTTCCTCATTCACAAATCAGACCTGGGAACAAATAAGGTGAATCAAAGTAAGAAGAGAGTCACGGGGAATCAAACCACACAAAGTTCAATTCACACAGATATTTTAGAGACAAACTGTTAATGTGATCCCCAGTTTCGCATGTCATTAAAATGTGAGATCCTGCAGAGAGTGCCGAATGGCAGCTTAATTAACTGCATTAAGTTGTGATTATTTCTGGCATACAGTCTCATTTGATTTTTTTTTTCTTACTGGGAGCTCACTGTAAGAGTACACGAGCATGGTGAAAGCATGGCATGATGGGGTCTGCTTCTCTGCAGGATACAGCAGTAGTGCTGTCTCACTCCGACAATAGCGGAGTTATGAAAGCGCTAGAAGGCACAAAATAATCAGAGTGCATGATGTCAGTACATTACACCCATATGGTTTACATTCCTCTGACAGTTTTACAAATAGCTTTAAATCTGAGATGGTGCAGGATGAAATCGGGGTTATTCTGGAGGTCAGAGATGGGGGAGATTACAGAAAGCTCAAGCCAGGATGAAAGTGCACTATGGAGGACCTGAGATTACAATCCATGTCAAGCAGTTTTAAAAAAGGAGCTAAAAGTGTGGTTTAGATTTGATGTAAACTAACAGTTTTGTGCCAGTCTCTTAAGATTTCTGTAATTTTACCTCAAAATGCAATGACCTTTGCTCCTTTCTAAATAGAGAGAAGGAAAAATTATATTTACCACCAACATTTTTTATTTCCATCAGTAAATTGTTGAGAATGTTTTAACAGCTAACAAACTTTAGTTTTAACGTTCCTACAACTAGAAATGTCACAGGAGCAGTTACGAACATTATAATATAATCTGCTGAGCATCGTTGAACATCAAATATTGTTCTGAATCTTAGTTAATGACTAAAATGACTAAATTTGCTAAATGCAGCTAGGAGAACGTTATTAGAACATGTGCTTTAGTTTCACTAATTTGACATCTGTAAGTGTTCTGCTAATCTAAATGTGTTAGCTAGCTTGCTAATTGCGATCGGGAGTAATGTGAGGTGGTACCTGCACATGATAGCATGAATGACTTTGAACTTTGAAACCAGTGTTGAGGAATCTGTTTACATTACAACCATCAGCAAGCGTCCATTTCACAGCGTGGAGATGAAGCACTGGGATAGATGTTGCAGAACGAATGATGTCATTAGAGTGACATCATCAGAGATTTAGCTCAAACCTGGAATTCTGCGGTTAACAGCCTATAAACTCTTGGTGCTTGGCCCCCTCGATTGCTGCTTAGTGTATTATCTAAATATAATGCTGTTATTAAATCTAGTGTAAAACCTTTTAAAATTATCTGACCATCTCAGAGATGCCATGGAGCTGAAGAAAGGGATTGAAACATCTAAATAACACACACACACAGAGTTTCTCTCTCGTGAATATTAACGGCGTGTTCTCTCGTCTCCGTGATCGATACGTGCGCTGGACTGACAGCCACACACTAATTGAAGATGACATGTTTTTAAAAGAGATGAACGCCCACAGATGAGAGAGAGAGAGAGCGAGAGACGGAGGACAGGATGACAGATCTGTGTGTAGATGCTTGGGTTATCGGTCCAGACGCGTCAGACAGACCTCTCTGACCATCAGCAGGGGAAAGAAATGGCGCCCGAGTGGCTCGCTTTGTAACAACTGACAGGAAATATTACAGAGATAAAATTACAAGGCTGCCACTGTGACTGTGGTGACATTGTAGGTTGAGGACAACGTGAAGGTTCGGGTCTGGGGGAAAAAAAATGGCCGCCATTTCTGCTGATTGAATCTATTCATAGCAGAACTGATTAGCAGCAAGGTTTCCATTTGGCTTCTCAATAAAGACATGGAACAGCCTTTTCTTATGTCCAGACAAAACTCCTGCTTTCAGGGGACTGAATCCAAAATGGCTACCATTTTCCTCGATCAAAACCGAGTCTGGAAATAGGCTCACGTCACTCCATTTAGCTCGAAATAAGACACAATTACTCTGAAAGCCATTTATCCTAATTTAGCATTGAAAAAAAAGATGGAACTGTCATAATTTGTCACTTTAATGTGCTCTTTTTTCTTTCAGTAGCAGATCCAAAATGACCATTTCATACAGCTCTACAATCCAAATGATTAGGTGATGAGGGTCACATTGCTGTTTGACTTGGAATGAAACTCTTACAGGTACAGGAAAAGAATGGACTTCACAGCACCCCGTCATTCATTATTGTATTTATGTTAAAAGCTAGCTAAATTGCTCAGCTACTTTTGCTAATTTTGTAGAAAAAAATACCAGTTAAATATGGGCAAAACAAAACTAATTCTGCCAATTTCGATTCAAACTGTCTGCTTTGTCCAAGATTCCAATTATTTCGATCAAAAAGAGACATGATTAAAGTCAAACAACCGGCTGTGAGGCATTTTAGAGCTTTTCTAGTTAGCATTTAGTGCTTACTGCTTGTCCTGCCCATATTTGAGTAAATAAGATCCAGATGTGTTGTACTTTATTGTTAGCCATGTTAATTTAGCAGGAAAGGCTTGTTTGCGATTCTTTCGTTTTGAAATGTCAGTAATTAAGCTTTCTGTCGTCCTGATTTGGATTAATATCCTCCTGCTTGTAGGGAAAGGACAAAACACCTTGGTTCGCAGTGAAGCCCTTTCTCCCGGTGCTTAATTGAAGCCGTAATTAACAATCCTCTCAACTCTGATACTTTGATTCTAGCCTTGTTAACGAACAGAGCGTATTCCTAAATTAGCACGCTAGCAGGACGCGGGGCGCGCGGGGGTCCTACGGGATGCTAGTGGCTGCGTTCTGCGCTAATGAATCCAGCGGGTTTTAATGAGCTGAGATTAGCTTTGATTCTTCAGGGGCCGGCGGTGAGTTCAGCATTCGTCACGCCGAACAAAGCGCCGCTCAGGCGTGTGCTAATGACGAAGGGTCACCCGGACATCGAGAGGCTATGGTTTACTTTGCATTTATATTAGTGTCTCGTGGGAAAGGAAACTACTTGTTTATGCACTAATTTAACATTCACTTTGTCCTTTTGTCCAGATGCTGTACATCGAGCCTGACATGGACGTCCTTATTCCTTTGTTTTTGTCCTTTAGCTAGGCTACGACGTCCAAACCACAAACTGAGCAGTGTATCACAATATCACCCCAAATCCCATATCTACTGAACAAGTATTCTTTTTCCACACTGACTCTCTCTCTCTCTCTCTCTCTCTCTCTGACTTGAACTGTTGTTTTTTTTTCTGTTTTCATAAACTCTGTTTTGAACTTTTAACCAGTTTTCAGATTAAAATGTGAAACTTTTCTCAAAGACAGAATGTTGAATAATGATGTGATGTCATCACAATGGACATTACAGCAGCCGACCAATCAGCAGCTTAGATTCTACTCCCACTCAGGACATGCCCATGATACACTTATTACAAAACACACTTATTGACACACCTTTTTTTTCCCTCCCTTCCTTCCTTCCTTCCTTCCTTCCTTCCTTCTTTTCTTTCTTCCTTTTTTGACATTCCCAATCTGTTCATTTCTTCTTCCATTTCCCATAGTTCCCTTTCATCCAGTCTTTCTTTGGACAAGACATAGATTATAATTACATACAATCATTCCATTCTTTTATTCCTTTATTATTTCTCCTTTTTTCTTCGGTGCTGTTTAGTTATTTAAATTTTCTTTCTTTCTTTCTTTCTTTCTTTCTTTCTTTCTTTCTTTCTTTCTTTCTTTCGTTCCTTCCTTCCTTCCTTCCTTCCTTCCTTCCTTCCTTTCCCCTCCCTTATGTAAATGTTCTCATTATAAACCTCCTTCTTCTATCTATTTTCCTTTCAGTTCTCCTTCACCCTTCTTTTTCATCCAGTCCCTGACACTTCAGGTCTGGACACAGGGCTGTGAGTGGTCTAATCTATGGATGATTGACAGCTGCACTGACAGTCTGACATTAATGCAAAACATCCTACCTGTGTGTGTGTGAGAGAGAGAGACAGGGGGACACAGCAAGAGAAAGACAGAGAGAGAGAGTTTTGCTGTGTCCCAATTCTCATACTTAGATTGTGCATTAAAAGTAGCTACTCATTTTCTGCATAAATATATATACTTTTGAGAGTGTATACGTCTGTAATGCTGCACTGAGACAATGTCCATTGTTAAAAGCGCTATACAAATAAATTGAGTTGAAAAAAATCTGTGGGATTTCAACATAGTACGATTTGGGACAGAGTAATTCTAACCACAGACACTGCTCAGGATGGATAATAGGTGATTTGGGATGCTGCATCTGATGTACACCTATATTTATGTCTAAATGGTTAGCCTGTGTTCTATAATGCTAGTTCACGTTTTAGCCAGCTAGTTTCAGTAAGATTTCCACTATGGTACTTTGTATTTAGTTTATTTACTATAATGATCATTTGTATTTAGCCTTTTTTCTTTAATGCTAGTTTTTTAGCTTACTTACCACAATACTAGTTTGTATTTAGCCTACTTACCACAATGCTAGTTTGTATTTAGCCTACTTACCACAATGCTAGTTTGTATTTAGCCTACAATGCTAGTTTGTATTTAGCCTACTTACCACAATGCTAGTTTGTATTTAGTTTATTTACTATAATGATAGTTTGTATTTAGCCTATTTTCTGTAATGCTAGTTTTGTAGCCTACTTACCACAATGCTAGTTTACATTTAGCTTATTTACCACAATGCTCATTTGTATTTAGCCTGTATACTACAATGCTAGCTCATATTTAACATATTTACTATGATGCTAGCTCAATATTAGCCTGTGTTCTACAAAGCTAGCTCATATTTAACATATTTACTATAAGATTAGCTTGCTACTAGCCTGTGTTCTACAATGCTAGCTCATATTTAATATACAGTGAAACCTTGACTTATGAGTGACTCAACTTACGAGTTTTCCGAGATATGAGCTGTCGCTCGTTCGATTTTTTGCTTTAAGATACGAGCCGAGATCTGAGTTACGAGCGAGAGAGCTTACGCCACCCGTCACTAGGTAGCCCAGCGAGCGGTCAGTTCACGTGGTTATCTCTCCAGGTCGTGCGTTGGCGCTGTGTAACAACACTTCCTCACTCATTTTCCAAACATTTTGAAAGGGAGGAAGAAACAAACCTCCTTGGACAGGTTTTTATTGAAACGCCCTGCAAGTGAAAGCGAGGAAAGTGTGGCGAAAAAGGCAAAAGTCAGTGAAGAAGATGATTAAGTGATGTGAAAAAAAAGTAGCAATTAAGTTTAGTGATAAAGTTTAGCATAGTGTGTAAGTTAAATTTAGCAATTAATTGTAGCATTAAGTGTGTAGCGAGTAAGTTAAGCGATAGAGCACAAAATGAAAAACTCTGCCTATCTCCTGCACCTCCGCTAGCATCTTTGTCTGATCTTCAACGTAAATACACTTAATAAAACCAGTTTATTTCTTTACATTCTCTTTTATTATGTATTAATATTGTTTTATACATTATTTGTTATTTATAAAGTACGTTTTTCTTATTTAAAAACACGTAAAAAAAAACTGGTGTGGTTTTTGGTGGGCTGGAATGGATTAATAGCATTTCAATTCATTTTAATGGAGAAATTTGATTTGATATACGAGCAAATTGAGTTACGAGCTCTGTCACAGAACCAATTAAACTCGTAAGTCAAGGTATTACTGTATTTACTATGATGATAGTTTGTCTTTAGCCTGTTTACTCTAATACTGGCTCATGCCTTAGCCATTTAGTTTCAGTGAGCTACTTCACTGTAATGTTCATTTGTTTGCAGACAGTTTAATGTCATGCTAGTTCACTATTAGCCTGGTTCGTGATAATGTGATATGGAGTAGGAGAGGAAAGTTTGGGGCAGAATTTGGGGAACAATTAAACGCAGACTCTTTCTGTTAAAATACAATATAATTAGTGAAATTAATTGATCAGAAAATGGCATTTGCATGTAATTTAGCAGGGGAGAATCTCTGGAGGATGAGTGAACACTGAGAAATGTGCCGTGCTGCCCTGTGTGTGTGTGTGTCTCTGCATCTCAGAGTGAGCAGAACGCAGCATTATTAGCTATTAGCGCTGAGTTAGCTGTTGTTTAATTAAACGTTGCTCTTGACGACTCACTCTGTCATTCAGGCTCATGTTCTCTACTTAATCACGCAGAACACATCAGTGCTGAAGTCAAGTGTTGATCATAAACATGCGCTTCTTTAAGCTTTTTCTCACATTTATCCATTTAAAATGTCTGTTCCAATTCCTGACTGAAGACTGAGAGCTGATGATGTCATAGTGGGTGACCAATCACTGCAGAAGTGCACACTCATTACAGCCTCATACTTCCACCTTTCTTTCTAATTGTCTTTACCTTCATTCATCTTCTGCCTTTGTCCCTTTCTCTTCTCTATCCTTTACTTTATCTCAGTTTTGTATTACATCATTCTGTTCATTTTTTTAGTCTATTTCTCCATCTTTCTTTTTTTTTTCAGTATGACTTCTCTTTCTTTCTTTCTCCCTCCCTCCCTCCCTCCCTCCCTCCTATTAAGAGTTTAGGTTCAGATGTACTATTCATTAATGGCTTAATAATTTCTAACAGAATTTAATTTATATTTCTGTTCCATTTCCATTTAAATTTCATCTATTCATCTTTTCTTTCACTCCTTTTTCTTCTTACTCTTCCATCTTGTCTCCCTTCTTTTTATTGCTTTCATATTTCCACCCTTTCATTTTCTGTCTGTTATTTTTGAGCAACCCACTATTCTTTTTCATTCTTTCTTTTTTCTTCCTTCCATCTTTCCTCACTTTCTTCCTTCCCATTTCCTTGCCTTCTTTATAATAACAAGACACATTCTGTTTGCCTTCCTTTCCACTCTTTCATTCTTATTCATCCAGCCTTTTTTTATTCATTCATTTTTTATTTTTCGATTTTTATCCATCCACTCTTTCTTTCTTTCTTTCTTTCTTTCTTTTTTTTTCTTTCGTTCATTCTTTCTTTCTTGTTCTTTCACATTACCAAATCTGTTGATTTCTACTTTCCCTCTCAGATGTACATAAGTGATGAGTTGGAGCAGAAACTAACACTTGATGTGTCTACAGCACTTGTCTGATGTGAAGGTTGAATAGAGCGGTAACGTTAAAATGAGAGATGGAGCATGAAGATGAATCGAAAAGGGCCTTAAATAAATAAAACGACAGAGAAGGCAGTACAGAGTGATCTGTGGAGATTATCTGTCTACCGGAGCTGGAAAGAGATGGACAGACTTACAGCTAGAGAGAGAAAGAGAAAGAGAGAGAGAGAGAGAGAGAGAGACAGACAGACATACAGATAGAGAGACAGGGAAAACGACAGAGAGTGATGGAGGTGAAGTCTCCGCTGAGATCGTCCTCTATCGCTCCACTCACTTTAGCTCACATCACTCCATCACAACAAAGCTTAATAATTCATCACTGCTTCCAGGAAGTACACTGTGTGTGTGTGTGTGTGTGTGTGTGTGTGTGTGTGTGTGTGTGTGTGTGAGTGAGTGAGTGAGTGTCCTTAGTTTCAGGTTTCAATAAAATAAAGCTAATTTCTACATCATTGCTTAGAACAAACAGAATCAAAACAAACTGCTCACATGCTAATTTACCGTCTGCATTTTTATTACTTTTAACTGGTTGCTATGGTGACAGTGGGCGTGTCTGCTGTCTAAGCATGAGCTTTAAGTAGTTTCATTTTCTTCGGTGGTTAGGATTTTTTCTTTTGCATTTTTTACATTTAGTGAGATTATCAGGAACCCAGAATCCTTTTTTCCAAACTTAAATGCTATAAACAGTTTTTTAGGAATTCTGGAACTTTTTCAGGAATCCCTGGACTTAGGAATGTTGTCAAGAAGCCACAGAAAATCAGTCCTGCAAATTCAGGGACTTGCAAACTAGAAATTATTCAGAAACTTTTCAAGCATTGTAACCAATAACGTTTTATGAGGAACAAAGCTATATTTTCCAGAAAGTCAAACAGTTTTTTTTTTTTCAAGAACTATGAGACTTTTTCAGCAACTCCAGAACTCCAACATCTTTCATGGAGTCAGGAGCTTCTTCAGCAACCCATGAACTTTCTCAGGAGCTTAATGTTCAGAAACCTAAACAACCCCCACGCCCCCCCATCCAAGAGAGGTTTTTTTCAGCAGCTATAGAACATTTAGATTATTTTCTTTATCTTTCAGCCTTTGCATTTTAAAAAGTATACACTTGACAGTCTCCTGCAAGCCCCAGCAACACCTTCATGGATGCTGCTGCTGAAATCTGAGGCATTAAATTGTTTGTGTGAAAGTCTCTGTGCTATGTTCCTACAGGCAGAAGGACATTTTAATTTAAATTCATTGACAGAGGCTCGGTCTCACTCTGAGGAAATGTGCTTGGAAAATTGAACACAGTAACTGGAACACCTGAAAGTGAAGCTTCGGCCAGGCAGCGTCCCCCTAGCCCCGAATGAAGTCCATCAGCCAAGACATGTTTAGTGTCTAGACCTTATTTCTTCTGTTCATCTCTGGAGACTAATATAACTAGCAACTGTTAATTCCCTGTTAAATGCTGATTGTGAGTGAGATTAAATGTGGTTAGATTAAAGGTGGGGTTTGAGTGTGTATGGGGTTTGAGTCAGAGTGGGGTTGGAGTGAGGGTGGGAATAGAGTGAGGGTGGGGTTAGATGGAGGACATGGTTAAAGTGAGTAGGGTTAGAGTGAGAGTGGGATTAGAGGGAGACTGGGTTTAGAGGGAGAGTGGGATTAGAGGGAGAGTGGGATTAAAAGAAGAGTGGGATTAGAGGGAGAGTGGGATTAGAGGGAGAGTGGGATTAAATGAAAAATAGGATTAGAGGGAGAGTGGGATTAAAAGAAGAGTGGGATTAGAGGAAAGAGTGAGTTTAGAAGGAGAGTGTGATTAGAGGGAGAGTGGGATTAGAGGGAGAGTGAGTTTAGAAGGAGAGTGGGATTAGAGGGAGAGTGGGATTAGAGGGAGAGTGGGATTAGAGAGAGAGTGGGATTAGTGGGAGACTGGGATTAGTGGGAGAGTGGGATTAGAGGGAGAGTGGGTTTAGAGAGAGAGGGATTAGAGGGAGTGTGGGATTAGAGGGAGAGTGGGTTTAGAAGGAGAGTGGGATTAGAGGGAGGGTGAGAGTGGATTTAAAGTGAAAACGGGGTTAGAGTAAGGGATGTGGTTTGATTAAGGGTGGAGTTAGAGTATGGGTGTGGTTAAATTAAGGGTGGGGTTAGAGTGAGCATGGGGTTTAGTGAAACATGGGGTTAGAATATATGTAGGGTTGGAGTAAAGATTGTGGTTAGATTATAGGTGTGGTTATTGTGAGGAGTGTGGTTAGATTATAGGTGTGGTTATTGTGAGGAGTGTGGTTAGATTATAGGTGTGGTTATTGTGAGGAGTGTGGTTAGATTATGGGTGTGGTTATTGTGAGGAGTGTGGTTAGATTATAGGTGTGGTTATTGTGAGGAGTGTGGTTAGATTATAGGTGTGGTTATTGTGAGGAGTGTGGTTAGATTATGGGTGTGGTTATTGTGAGGAGTGTGGTTAGATTATAGGTGTGGTTATTGTGAGGAGTGTGGTTAGATTATGGGTGTGGTTAGAGTAAGTTGTGGTTAGAGTGAAGGATTGGTTATTTTATATTGTGGGTAGAGTGAGAGATCAGGTTAGATTATGGGTGTGGTTAGGTTATGGGTGTGATTATATTACAGGTGTGGTTAGAGTGAGGTCAGAGGTAAGATTATGGGTGAGGTTAAATTATGGGCGTGATTAGATAGAGGGGAGAGGTAAGATTATTGGTGTGGCTAGAGTGAGGAGAAAGGTTAGATTGTGGGTGTGGTTAGATAATGGGTGTTGTTAGAGTGAGGGTGTGGTCAGAGTGATGGTTGGAGTTTCCCATAGACACCTTTATATAACATTCTAACCACATACACCTCTCTCCCACTGCTAAAAAGGATTGGGTTAGCACCCGAGCTAACAGGCTGATGGATGTATTGTGTGTAACAATATATTTAAGCTGCTAGCCACCAATTTTCCAGCAACTCCATGTGCATAATGTTCACTGGTGGCCTTCACTTTCAACATCTCACCTGCTCCTTTAATATGAGTGTGGGGTGAGATCTGAACACCCGCTCATATGACTGATAGGATTGTGATGTGAACAGTTCTGTGATTCAGCACGGCTCCCACACAAACACACACACACACACACACACACACACAGAGACATGTTAAGAATGTGTGGGACTCGTCTTAAAGAATCAAAAGCATGGCTAATGTACAAGCAAGGGCCACCACTATCTAATGCACAAAAGACCAGGCTAAAGTGATGAAAAGTGACCACCGGGGTAGTTCTATACAGGCACTTCAAAGTACACACACACACACACACACACACACACACACACACACACATATATATATATATATATATATATATATATATATATATAAAGAGCTTTGAGAGAGAATAGCATGAGTCAGAGTTAATCCATCAAGGCTGCACAACTGGAACACACACACACACACTATCATTATAATACACTGAGGAAATGATATGAAATTGAATTTTAACTGGCAGCTGATGATGTGATGATGTCACAGGGACATGTACAGTAGATGACCAATCAGCAGCTTTGCTTCAACTCACACTCATTACAAACACTCTCGATATTTCTATTTCTGTATTCATTGTTTGTTGTTTTTCCTTCCTTCCTTCCTTCCTTCCTTCCCTCCCTCATTAAATCTCCAGTCATGTACTGTTGAGTGTAGTGTGTAACACTAGCGTAAATGTGTTTATCATGTAGCTTGTTGACCCTGCACTCGTCCCCATCACCTCCATCATATAAAGCTCTTATATAAATATCCTAAACATGTAGCGACACTCAACAGCAATCTCATGTTGAAGTGGGGGGTGCGGTGAGAGAGAGGCGTCATCACCAACCCAGAGTGCTCTCCTCTCAAAGCTTGCTCAGACAATTAACTCACACACACACTCACAGCGCTGGGAAGCTTAGTGCCACTTAACATGCATGCTCTCTCAGCCTTTCATATGCTAAAACGAGGGGCTTTTTTAAAATATATTCATATACTCGAAAATTATTTTGCACCTTTGCAGAGGTGTACATTTAAAACCATTCTGTTCTGAAGGGCTTCTAGAGAAAAGAGATATTTTGTGACTTCTCCTCAAGAAGTGCAGAACATCTCTATCATTAAAGTGCACTTACAGCAACATGGGTGGAATAAGTAGGGTGAATAAAATGCTGTTGCATTTTCTGGAAAACTAGACATTTTACCCATTTTACTTATCGTTTACCCTCATACACCACCTGATCATCTGTGCCAACACTCATATACCCTCTCACACCATCAAGCCATCTACATCCAAACTCAAATAACCTCTCACACCCTCAAACCATCTACACCCACACTCAAATACCCTCCCACACCATCAAACCATCTTTACCCACACTCAAATACCCTCCCACACCATCAAACCATCTACACCCACACTCAAATACCCTCTCACACCATCAAACCATCTTTACCCACTCATATACACTCCTACACATCATTCAACCCATCTATACCCACACTGATATACCCTCTCACATTATCAAACCGTCTATACCCATGGGTGGAATAAGTAGGGTGAATAAAATGCTATTGCATTTTCTGGAAAACCAGATATTTTACCCATTTTACTCATCGTTTACCCTCACACACCACCAGATCATCTGTGCCAACACTCATACACCCTCTCACACCATCAAACCATCTATACCCACACTCAAATACCCTCTCACACCATCAAGCCATCTAAATCCACACTCATATACCCTCTCACACCATCAAGCCATCTATACCCATACTCAAATACCCTCTCACACCATCAAACCATCTATACCCACAATCAAATACCCTCTCACACCATCAAACCATCTATACCCACAATCAAATACCCTCTCACACCATCAAACCATCTACACCCACACTCATATACCCTCTCACACCATCAAACCATCTATACCCACAATCAAATACCCTCTCACACCATCAAACCATCTATACCCACACTCATATACCCTCTCACACCATCAAACCATCTACACCCACACTCATAAACCCTCTCACACCATCAAACCATCTACACCCACACTCATATACCCTCTCACACCATCAAACCATCTATACCCACAATCAAATACCCTCTCACACCATCAAACCATCTATACCCACACTCATATACCCTCTCACACCATCAAACCATCTATACCCACAATCAAATACCCTCTCACACCATCAAACCATCTACACCCACACTCATATACCCTCTCACACCATCAAACCATCTATACCCACAATCAAATACCCTCTCACACCATCAAACCATCTATACCCACAATCAAATACCCTCTCACACCATCAAACCATCTACACCCACACTCATAAACCCTCTCACACCATCAAACCATCTACACCCACACTCATATACCCTCTCACACCATCAAACCATCTATACCCACAATCAAATACCCTCTCACACCATCAAACCATCTATACCCACACTCATATACCCTCTCACACCATCAAACCATCTACACCCACACTCATATACCCTCTCACACCACCAAACCATCTATACCCATGGGTGGATAAAGGGTGAATAAAATGCTGTTGCATTTTCTGGAAGACCAGACATTTTACCCATTTTACTCATCATTTACCCTCACACACCACCAGATCATCTGTGCCAACACTCATACACCCTCTCATAGCATCAAACTAGAGCTGCACGATTAATCGTTATTATCGATTAATTAGAATTTATGGTTTATGTCGATGTTGAAAAATGAAAATCGATTTTACAATTTCACTTTGGTTTGGCAGAGCGAGCTTCCGTAGTTCTGCGATGCAAAGAGCTTGTTTCCAAGACAGGCGCGGTTTCTTCAGTCGGGTTGAAGAATGCACTGAAAGACGGGGAGGAGCCGAAAGTCTGCCGCCGTTTCATATGAAATTTATAGGGGACTGAGACAATCATGAATTTGTGTAGAGTTTATGGAGAATCACAGAATTTTAGGGGGGCTGAGTAGAAATGTTAAAAATGTCGCAGGGCGACGATCAGAGGACGTGTGTGTGTGTGTGATCAGGAAGACTTGCATTTGGCTTGTTCAGTACTCATATGTTATACACATCTACGCAATACAGTGGAATGCTGCAATAAGTTTTCATCCTACCCTGTTCGTCAAACCTTTGTTTTTTTTTTTTATTTATTTATTTATTTATTTCAGGTGACAACTATTTATTTTATAAAAAGTGATTTAAGTTAAGTCTGCAGTTTGCACTTTACAAATCCCTCATATTTTGTTATATTACTTTTTTTGCTAGAATAATTACAACTTGTAAAGACTGGTGAAAGTTTGCACTTTATTAATCCCAAAAAAAGTTTTAATGTTGTTGTATTGATTATTGATTTTCTAAAACGAAACTTTTCTAAAATTTTCTAAAAAAAAAACTTGTTAACAAAAGTAAGTTTGCAGTTCATGTGTGGTTATATTGTTTTTGCTCAAATTTAAAAAAAAATCTATCATATAGTCTCTAGTGTTTTATTAATTATTTTTTTAAAGAAAAATAATCGTTTTAAAATCAAAAATCGAATTTTGTTTTAAAAAATCGGAGATTCAATTTATAGGACATATCGCCAAGCTCTACATAATACCCTCTCACACCATCAAACCATCTACACCCACACTCAAATACCCTCTCACACCATCAAACCATCTACACCCACACTCAAATACCCTCTCACACCATCAAACCATCTATATCCACACTCATAAACCCTCTCACACCATCAAACCATCTATACCCACACTCAAATACCCTCTCACACCATCAAACCATCTACACCCACACTCAAATACCCTCTCACACCATCAAACCATCTATACCCACACTCAAATACCCTCTCACACCATCAAACCATCTACACCCACACTCAAATACCCTCTCACACCATCAAACCATCTACACCCACACTCAAATACCCTCTCACACCATCAAACCATCTACACCCACACTCATATACCCTCTCACACCATCAAACCATCTACACCCACACTCATATACCCTCTCACACCATCAAACCATCTATACCCACACTCATATACCCTCTCACACCATCAAACCATCTATACCCACACTCATACCCTCTCACACCATCAAACCATCTATACCCACAATCAAATACCCTCTCACACCATCAAACCATCTACACCCACACTCATATACCCTCTCACACCATCAAACCATCTATACCCACACTCATACCCTCTCACACCATCAAACCATCTATACCCACAATCAAATACCCTCTCACACCATCAAACCATCTATACCCATACTCAAATACCCTCTCACACCATCTATACCCACACTCATACCCTCTCACACCATAAAACTATCTATACCCACACTCAAATACCCTCTCACACCATCAAACCATCTATACCCACAATCGAATACCCTCTCACACCATCAAACCATCTATACCCATACTCAAATACCCTCTCACACCATCTATACCCACACTCATACCCTCTCACACCATAAAACTATCTATACCCACACTCAAATACCCTCTCACACCATCAAACCATCTATACCCACAATCAAATACCCTCTCACACCATCAAACCATCTATACCCATACTCAAATACCCTCTCACACCATCTATACCCACACTCATACCCTCTCACACCATCAAACCATCTATACCCATACTCAAATACCCTCTTATACCATCAAACCATCTATACCCACACTACTATACCCTCTGACACCACCAAACCATCTATACCCACACTCATATCCTCTCACACCATCAAACCATCTATACCCACACTCAAATACCCTCTTATACCATCAAACCATCTATACCCACACTACTATACCCTCTGACACCACCAAACCATCTATACCCACACTCATATCCTCTCACACCATCAAACCATCTATACCCACACTCAAATACCCTCTTATACCATCAAACCATCTATACCCACACTACTATACCCTCTGACACCACCAAACCATCTATACCCATGGGTGGAATGAGTAGGGTGAATAAAAAGCTGTTGCATTTTCTGGAAAACCAGATGTTTTACCCATTTTACTCATCGTTTACCCTCATACACCACCAGATCATCTGTGCCAACACTCATATACCCTCTCACACCATCAAACCATCTACACCCACACGCAAATACCCTGCCACACCATCTATTCCAATACTCAAATACCCTCTTACACCATCAAGCCATCTATACCCACACTCATATACCCTCTCACACCATCAAACCATCTACACCCACACGCAAATACCCTGCCACACCATCTATTCCAATACTCAAATACCCTCTTACACCATCAAGCCATCTACAACCACACTCATATACCCTCTCACACCATCAAACCATCTATACCCAATCTGTATCTACAGTAGTTTACACTCTTGTATCACTGGATCATCTGTACCTGCACTCATTCACCCCCTTACACCATTACATCTCTACCCACACTGTAACTACACACCTTTACCATCTCACACCACCATCACCTGTACTTACAGGTGAGGGTAAGATGCTTTACCCTCTCACACCATCATTATATGTAACCACACTACTTTACCCTTTCTTACCATCAGATCAGCTGTACCTACACTCCTTTACCCTCTCACATCACCTGATCATCTGCCTCTACACTCCTTTACCCTCTTACACCACCTGATTATCTTCCCCTACACTCATTTACCCTCCGACACCACCTGATTATCTGCCCATACAATCCTTTACCCTCTCACACCACCTGATCATCTTCCCCTACACTTGTTTACTCTCTTACACCACTTGATCTTCTGCCCCTACTCTTCTTTTTCCTCTCAAACCACCATCACCAATCAGGCTGAACATTTTTCTAGTTTATACCTGACTTTACTGAGTGTATCAGCGGTTTGCGAGAGAAAAGATGGAGTTCATGTGTTCATCCTTCCTTCATCCGCAGAGCGAGGAATCCATCATTGACGCTGCTCTGGCTGAGAGAGCACAAACCGCCCAATCGATACTCACCTGCTGAGCTGAAGGGCTTTCAGAGGATTAGATGTCAAACCTGCTGGGCCTATCACTATGATAAACTCTGTGTGTATGCACTCACATACGTGTGTGCGTGTGTGTGTGTGTGTGTTTCAGGTACCGAGACTGAGCAATGATTAATTCCTCTAGAAATGCTATTTGCTCTAGGCATCTTCTGATAATTAGTTATAAATATTTAGGTTTGAATAATCAAGGTGATTAGAATGAATGCTTCAAATTATCAATTAATTAGGGAGAATGTTTGTCTTTTGCATCCCTTAAGGGTCATTAGTTTGGACATATTTGTAGCACTACTCATTTTTCTTGGAGAAGGAGCTTCCTAATGAACAGAATGATGAGCCAGTGACCATTACAGGTTAGAATAAGGAGTGGGGCTAGAGTGATAGGTGAGGTTTGAATTGAAGAGCAGATATATAACGAAAAGTAGGGTTTAATTGTGGGTGGGGTTAAGGATGAGGCTAAAGTAAGGCCAAGAGTGAGACAGAATTAGCATAAGGGGTGAGGCTAGTGTGGTGGTAGTGTACAATTTGCAATGAAGGATGAGGTTAGAGTGAGAGGTGGGGTAAGAGTTGAGCAATAAGCTTAAGATATCCTTCTAACTTGAAGAAATGGCTTGCTAAAAAAACGTGTCACAAAATGGCCACCAGGACCCTTTTTTAAAAAACTGCATAGCATCCAAAATAAAACTTTGTAATGAGATCTGCATAGCTGTTGTGTGTTAGCACTTTCAATGCTTTAGCGAGCCGTCTCCTCCCATTAGCAGGATGTTTTAGGCTAGCGCTCAACCGGATCGAGTCCGCCAACGCCTCACCGAACCATTAACACTTGTCATTTCTAATTCTGCAGGATTTTAATCAAACCCATTCTCTGCAGTGTTACATCCCCCGTCTCAGTTTTTACTTTCTATCCTTGTGCTAACTGCTAACGCAAAGCGCTCTATAGAATCCGCATGGTTTTATGTGCACGTCACACTTCACAGCCTCGGGTCGAGGCTGTCACTGGAATTAGGCCACCCTTATCTCTCTTTTTCTCACACACAAACATGTACACATCCACACACACACATACACCACACACATACATACTGCTGCAGGATTATATCTTAGGTGTGTGAGTGGGACTGGCATTAAGTTAAAGTGCTCAGAGGTCTGAAAAGGAACACACTGCTTCTCTCTGCCAGTGCAAATACACTATTTTACAGCCGTTATGTCAGGAAAAGCTACACACATACACACACAGCTATTATGTTCCCATTCAATTCCTCCACTTCTACTCCTCAAACTAGCTCTAACTTTAGGAAGATGGGTGGAGTCAGGACAATGAGGAGAATGAAAAGTTGGGTGGAGTCAGGATAATAAGGAGAATATACGGAGATGGGTGAAGTCAGTATGATGAGAATGCAAAGATGGGTGGAGTCAGTTTGGTGTGAATGCGTAGATGGGCAGAGTCAAGATGATGAAGAGAATATGAAGTTGGCTGGAGCGAGGATGATGAGGAAAATATAAAGTTGGGTGGAGTCAGGACAATGAGAGTGCGAAGATGGCTGGAGTCAGTATTATTAGAATGCAAAAGGGTCAGGATGGTGAGAACAGCAGCATGGGCAGGATCAATGGGATGGGGATAATAGAATGAAGAGCAGAGTTAAGTGATGGGGTAACTAGAGATATGTAGATTCAAAGGGATTGGGAAAATAGGAAGATAGGAGAGTCAGTGGAATGAGAGAGTATGAAGACGTTGAAGGTGGAGTCAGTGGGTTGGGGAAAATAGGATGATGGGCAGTGTCAGGTGGATGGAGAGAATTGGAAGATAGGTGGAGTCAGTGTGATGGAGAGAATATGAAAATGGGCGAAAGGTGAAAGGAGGTACAAGAGGCATGAAGGAAAATTAATGTGGGGATAAAATTAGGGTTAGAATTAAGGGCAGAGTTAGAGTGATCGGTGAAGGGGAAGGTTAAATTCAGGGGCAGAGTTAGCTCACTAACACAAACATACACTAGAACACCATAATAGAAACTCCAGCACACAATGATACACACTAATACAACATAATGCATTTCAACACACCCTAACAAATACTAACACACCCTAACATGAATGCTAAAATATAATATAAATGTAAACACACACTATAAAACACAATAACACGCATCAAATGTCTTTGACTTCCTGTCTCACCGTCGAACTTCCTGTGTTTGGTGGTGAAGACGGTTCTCAGGGTGCTGCTGCTCTCCTCCATCAGGTGTTCGAGATCAGCTTTACTGCGATGTGTGAGTGCATCCTCCATCTCCACCCCACAGCATGTGTACTCCTGAGAACACACACGCAGGTGCTCACCTGTGGAGAACACACACACTTTATTACATCTACAGCTTTTTCACAACTCATACAGCAGCTGAGAGGAACACCAACTGGATCTAATGATGCGTTTCAGCTCGCTGTGACATCATTAATTAGTGACGCCCCGTATCAGTCACCCAAATATAAATATGCATTCATTTGCATATATTTGCATCCCAAGGATGTGTACTAAACTATGAAAACAATGGTGTGTGTGTGTGTGTGTGAGAGAGAGAGGGAGAGAGAGAGAGAGAGATCTCCAGGGTAGTGTATGTAATATTTTTCTTAAGATTTCTTCCACTGATAAAAGTAGTTCCACCACAAGCACATTGCTAAGCGTTACGCCATTGTGATACTAATGTGCAAAACAATGCTGCTAGCATCTAAACCGATTCAGCTAGCAACACTGTATTAGCTTTCCAGGTTCTGTAGTTAAAATTTATCTCATTAAAATGCTAGCTATTTAGCTAGAGGGCTGGCTAAAGTATTTCAAAAACATTAGCATTTTTGACTTAGTTTTTCTACAAAAACATTCAGTCAGTCATTTGTATGTTGTCCAGAACTCTAGTGCTAGTGTTCATCCCAAAGATTTGATACCATTTTTAGCCATTTTAAAGCTAAATGTTAGCATTTATGCCTAGACAGAGATTTAAAGATTCCTTTAAACGCTCTAATGTTCACAGCTAGCTGGTGTTCTCACTTCAACAATCTGTAACTAGCCCCTTCTTTCAGACTTAGAAAACACCAAACACTATAATTTATGATTAGCTTGCTATTAGAAAATGTAGTTAAACTACATTAGTTAGCTAATGTGCTGCTCCAGGCCCCAGCTATGCTTACATGTACAGTATATTGGCTAATCAATGAGACACGCTCAAACTTTTGTACTTGTTTCTCGACAGAAAGTGTACAGGAGCCATGTTTATTCATTAAGACAGCGATTATGCGCCTGTTCTGTGTGCTTTGTGTGAAATGAAACGTGAATTAAATGTGCAGTGGCATTAAAATGTGCTGAATGGGTGAGTTTAAATCTGTGTGTGTGTTCAGCACTGCACTGAAATGGAGAAGTGCTGCATCTGAAATTAAATATCACCACGATTAGCGTGTTAAACTCAGGTCTGTGGCTAAAGATTACCTCAATGGCTCAATGGTATGTGTCAGTGATATTCTTCTATAGCTATGCTACCAATAACAGCCGCTTCTAGCTAGCATATTTTAAAAAAGCAAACTAGCTATCAGTAACGACTAATTAGCTAATTCGATAATGCTAATGCTGAAAGCATTGTTGAAAGTTTGAAAAATGAGAAGAGGTCTGGGTGGGTGTGGTTTGAAAGACATATTGGAAACAAGTGCAACTGTCCATGGGCATGGTATAAAGCCATAAAAGGGAGTGTTGTGTTTCTCTGAGGTCATATATGGAAATTAGACCATTTTTGACTTGATATGTCTTAAATGGTAATGAAGTTGTGTCTTTAAGTTCATATATGGAAGTTAATACATATGTGGATAGGCGATAGGTGAGGGAATGTGTCTTTGTGTCCATATATAGACATAGGAGCAGTTTTGAACAGGTGTGGCGTGATGCTATGAATGAGAATGTGGGCATGACCATATATGGCAATATGGACATGGCAGGAATTCTGATTACCTTTGGAAACAGAAAGCGTGTGGCACAGACACTAATGTCGCATGGTAATGTAGGCACTTTTTGTGTCCATATATGGAAATTAGCATGGCTCTTCATAGGCATATATTTAGGCCAGTGTGTGTGATTGTGGGCCTATGATTGACTATGACTTAAACTACAAGTCAGCTAAAAGCTTTAAATGGAAATGTGGGCGTGTCTTTGTGTTTGTATATACGTAAATGAGAGTCATATTGAGCGCACACATGCAGCCAAACCGCAGTTTTACTCAGGATCATGTGACTATAGCGTGCTCTTTAATTGGTCAATCGGTTTCTATCACAGAAATACAACTGTGTGTTTGTGTGTGTGTGTGTGTGTGTGTGTGTCAGCACAGGGCTGATAAAGCGTTCATCATCAGACAGATGGAGTGATGGATCGTTCAGGAACCGCAGAGGAACAGAAACCTGATCTCTCCGTTAATTCACTAATAAACTCACACACACTCTTCTCTTTTCAGAGCCACCGCAAATACATCACCATCGATCCACCATCACACACACACACACACACAAACGAAAGCCAACAGTGTTAGACTGAGGTGTCCTTCTTCGTCTCCTTCTTCAGAGCTGCAACTGTGGATTTTCCTATCTTTGTTTCTTAATTATTTCACTAACACAAGAACATGTTCTATTTGGGTACAGTAGGTTCCCTACAGTGTCCTTTGTGTAATGAGTAGTTTTTTGTTCAAAAAAAAAAAAGAAAATGTAACACAGATCATTCTGACCTGAACAGATGTGAACGATGTTTCCTCTCCAAGATCAGTGTGATGAAGCGGAAATGTGGACTGATGATGTGTCTGCCATCTGGACTTCCTCGCTACAGTCCCACATCCCCTTACTCACTCCCCACTGAGCTGGAGACCTGAATGAAACGCGTCCAAATGAGACGCAGAGAGAATTCCCTAAATTCACCATGACCATATGCTGCTGTGGTGCTAAGCTAACTTTCACAGAACTTTCAACTTTTCAGTCTGTGTTCCAATATTTTCACACTTCCACTACTCCATTTCCTTTAGGTTTTAGTCCATATGTTATTTCTTTGATAGCGAAGGGGCTGAAGCAAGCTACAAGCTAAATAGTTTGCTAACTAATCACTTAGCAATCATCCTACATTCACCACAGTTACTTAAAACGCACGCCAACTAGCAAACATTTTACTGAAAATAGCCATTTACCGCTCTAGTCCCAGATCAAATCTGCTGCTAGCTCACAACATAGCTTAAGCAGCTGGTTTGCTAAGCAGCTAGTATGCTACCTAGCTGTTGTTTTAAGTGGCTAGTGAAGTACATAGCAAAAGATTTTGCTATGGATTGCTAAGCAGCTAGTGTGATAACCTGCTGTTAATTTAAGTTTTATTTTCACTCCATAGACAAAAAACAATAAAGGGAGATATGCTAAGAAGCTAGTGTGGTAAGTAAAAGGCTTATGTGACTAGAGTTGTAAGCAGCTAGCATGATAAATGAAATGTTTACTTAGCAATCACCATGTCACCATCATCTACTTACCATGCTAAACTCAAATCAGCTAATTAATACACAAATCAATTAAAAAACTATTTGCTTAACACAGTAATCACTTAAAACACTACTTCCTTTCCAGAAAGCCATTAGCTTATCACACTAGCCACTCTAGCTATGTCATGCGTTAGCCTTCTTTAAAATAGCAGCTAGCTGCCGAGATATAGAGCGGTTTCCTGGGCATTTTACTCATTTCTTGGGTATTTAAAAGCAAAAATATTAAACCTATTTATTGTTCTGCATAAATTATTTTAATTGCTTTAAAATTACATGTTCTGGGGAGTCTCTGAAGGCGCTAAAAAAGTTTCTGGTATTGCAACAGTAGAGTGAAATACTTGTTGGAGTTGTTAGTTGTGTTTCTTCATATTGCATCAGATGAAAATATTCGATGTTATGGCCACAATAACCAACTCAGAATGTTAATCTACTTTCTTCCGCAAGCCGCATCCTTCCTGTTCTAACTTTATTTAACCGGATTTATTAAACTGGATCTTTCTCCCTCATGCAGCTGAGCTGTGTTTATGCTACACTCATTTAAACTGCACTGATTTGGGGATAAACTCTTCTTTTCAATTTCCACAATACACGCTGTAAATGTCAGGCATCAGACTGCGGCTCTGAACTGAAACTGAGAGCCAGAGACACAAAGAAACACTGCTGTGCAACAACACTACATAGGCATACTACGTAGGGACACTACTGTACAGCAACATCGCAATGTACACTTCATAGGATGACTACATATGGACATCACTGGACAGCAACAGTCCACTATACACTACATAGGGACACTTACTGCACAGCAACACTTCAATGTCCACTACATAGGGACACTACTGTACAGCAACACTCCAATGTACACTACCTAGGGACACTACTGTACAGCAACACTCTAATGTACACTACCTAGGGACACTACATAGGGACACTACTGTACAGCAATGTTCTAATGTACACTACCAAGGGACACTACTGTACAGCAACAATCCAATATACACTACATAAACAGACTGCATAAGGATACTACTGTAAAGCAACACCACAATGTCCACTAAATTGGGAGGCTACATAGGGACACTGCTGTACAGCAACACTTCAATGTCCACTACATAGTGACACTACTGTACAACAACAATCCAAAGTACACTACATAAGGAGACTACATAGGGACACTACTGTATAGCAACACTCTAAAGTGCATTACAGTTTACAGAGGGACACTATTGTACAGCAACAGAATAGAATATCTATGTAGTGAACAACGTTCACTAGATAGATACCTATGTACTGAACAATTTTCACTACACAGGGAGGCTAGATAGGGGCACTACTGTACAGCAACAATCTAATATCCACTACATAGGGAGACTATATAGGGGCACTACCGTCCAACAACACTCCAATGTACACTACACAGGGAGGCTGAAAAGGGATACTACTGTACAGCAACACTCGAAAGTACACTACATAGGGACACTACTATGCAGCAACACTCCGGTGTACACTACATAGGGAGACTACATATGGATACTTCTGTATAGCAACACTCCAATGTACACTACACAGGGAGACTACATAGGGTCATTAATGTTCCGCAACACTCCAGTGTACACTACATAGGGAGACTACATAGGGTCATTAATGTTCTGCAACACTCCAGTGTACACTACATAGGGAGACTACATAGAGACACTTCTGTATAGCAACACTCCAATGTACACTACATATAGAGACTACATAGGGACACTAATACTGCATTGTACACTATGTAGGAGTACTACATAGGGACACTACTTTAAAAATCATGATGTACACGTCACAGGACACTACTGGACAGAAAGACTTTAATGTACACTATAGAGGGACACTACATAGTGAACTACTGTATGTCATCCTCCCTACATAATCACTACGATGAGATCAGCTCTCTCATCCCTGGCTTTCTGTCTCTCTGATCTTTAGAGCTGTCTGTCTCTGTGCTCTGTAGAGCTGTCTGTCTCTCTGATCTGTAGAGCTGTCTGTCTCTCTGCTCTGTAGAGTTGTCTGTCTCTGTGCTCTGTAGAGCTATCTGTCTCTGTGCTCTGTAGAGCTGTCTGTCTCTGTGCTCTGTAGAGTTGTCTGTCTCTGTGCTCTGTAGAGCTGTCTGTCTCTCTGATCTGTAGAGCTGTCTGTCTCTCTGCTCTGTAGAGTTGTCTGTCTCTGTGCTCTGTAGAGCTGTCTGTCTCTCTGATCTGTAGAGCTGTCTGTCTCTGTGCTCTGTAGAGCTGTCTGTCTCTCTGCTCTGTAGAGTTGTCTGTCTCTCTGATCTGTAGAGCTGTCTGTCTGTGCTCTGTAGAGCTGTCTGTCTCTGTGCTCTGTAGAGCTGTCTGTCTCTGTGCTCTGTAGAGTTGTCTGTCTCTCTGATCTGTAGAGCTGTCTGTCTCTGTGCTCTGTAGAGCTGTCTGTCTCTCTGCTCTGTAGAGTTGTCTGTCTCTCTGATCTGTAGAGCTGTCTGTCTGTGCTCTGTAGAGCTGTCTGTCTCTGTGCTCTGTAGAGCTGTCTGTCTCTCTGATCTGTAGAGCTGTCTGTCTCATCCCTGTCTCTCTGTATCTCTGTCATTCTCCTGCGTTCATGTTTGGCTTATACTCCGTATTTGTCTGTCTCTCTTCTTGCTCTATCTCTCTCTCTCTCTCTGCATCCGTCTTTCTCGTCCCTGGCTGTCTCGCTACTCTTGGTGTCTGTCTCTCTCACCCCCAGCTGTCTGTCTCTCTGCTCTCCTCCTTTGTAGGTGTAATGGTGTGTACACTCCCTGTCTGTCTGCTCCATCTCAAACTATTTCATGGACTATAAGCTTTATTTTTAGTTATTAACATTGTGCTGTGTGTTGAGGGACTACACACACACACACACACACACACATCAGTGCAGATAAAACTCTTAAGTGCTCAAAGGAGAAATCAAAATATAAACTAGTTTTTGTGTAAAGATTTAAACAGGAGTGATCATGGGCTCTGTCTCAAATCACACATCTATATATCAGTCTATTATCTGTCTGTCTCTCTATCTGTTTTTTCTGTCTGTCTCTTTTGTCCTTGCTATCAGTCTGTAATCTCTTTCGATCTGTCATTTTTCCAGTCCATTTTCTCCAAGCTGTCCTTCTCTATGACTCTTTTGTTCCTTGTCTCTCTCTTGATCTGTCTGTCTGTGTGCTCTAGCCATCTTCATCCTATTCTTTTGTCTCCATCTGTCTGTCTCTCTGTGCCCTCATTCTTGTCCCTAGCTGTCTGTTACCCTGCTCTCTCTATCCATCTTTTATCTGGCCATCTTTTCTTCCTCAGCTTGTCTCCCTATCTGTCTTTTATCTGACTCTGTTGTCTCCAGCTGTCTCTCTCTCTTCTCTTATCCGTCTTTAATTCGTCTCATTTATTCCAAGCTGTCTGTCTTTTTGACTTTTATTCGACTCATTTCTTCCACCTGTATGACTCTCTGCTGCTTCTATCAATCTTTTACCTGGCTCTTTTGTCCCTAGCTGTCTGTCTCTCTGAGATTTAGATCTGTCTTTTATTGGACTCCAGCTGTTTGTCTTTCTGTGCTTCCTGTCTTTTTTTCTGTTTGTCTCATTTGTTCCGAGCTGCCTGTTTTTCTATTACTCACATTAATTCTTATGTCTTTATGAATTGTTTGTCCCCAAATGTCTATCTATCTATCTATCTATCTATCTATCTATCTATCTATCTATCTATCTATCTATCTATCTATCTATCTATCTATCTATCTATCTATCTATCTATCTATCTATCTATCGTCCCAAGATATCTATCTCTCTGCACTCTCTATCTGTCATTCATTTGTCCCCAAATGTCTGTTTCTCTGTGCGCTCTATCTGTCTTTTAGCAATCTTTTGTCCCCAGCTGTCTGGCTCTCTGGACTCTATAATATTTTCATTCTTTTGTCCCAACCTGTCTGTCTCTCTGGACTCTCTATCTGCCTTTTATCAATCTTTTGTCCCAAGCTGTCTGTCTCTCTTGACTCTCTATCTGTCTTTTATTAATCTTTTGACCTTAAATTTCTGTCTCTCTGGACTCTCTATCTGTCTTGTATCATTTTTTTGTCCCCAACTGTCTGTCTCTCTGGACTCTCTATCTGTCTTGTATCAATCTTTTGTCCTCAGCTGTCATTCTCTCTGGATCTCTAGCTGTCTTTTATTAATCTTTTGTCCTCAAACGTATGTCTCTCAAGACCCTCTCTGTCTTTTATCATTTTTTTGTCCTCAAATATCTGTCTCTCTGGACTCTCTAACTGTCTTTTATCAATTTTTTTGTCCCAAGCTGTCTGTCTTTCTGGACTCTATTATTCTTTCATTTTGTCCTCAGCTGTCTAGTCTGTCTAGACTCTCTATCTGTCTTTTAGCAATCTATTTTCTCCAATTGTCTCACTGGACTCTATCATTTTTTTTTTTTCATTTTTTTGTCCCCAGCTGTCTGTCTCACTGGACTCTATTATTTTCTTTAACATTTTGTCCTGAGGTGTCTGTCTTTCTGAACTCTCCATCTGTCTTTCATCAACTTTTTGTCCTCAGCTGTCTGTCTCTCTGTTCTCTTTAGTTTTTGTCCTGTCTGCCTCTCCTTCCTCTCTGTCTGTCTCTCTGCTCTCTCTGTCTGTCTCTGTTTCATTGTCATGGCTCTGTTGAAGTGTGCACTTGCTTAGAGGAAGTGAGTTTAGCACTCAACCCAAAGGGAACTTCATTTATTTCTCTATTTCATTTCTAGTGGATTTTAAATTCCCTTTATCCATCTTTAAAGCTCCTAATGGCCTTAACACCTTTATCTCTCACCCAGAGTCTGACCGGCTGTGTTCCAAATCAGGCTCTAACCTCATCAGCCGCTGCCTTTCTGAGCATTACAGTTCAGGGAGTCTTCAATATTACCCGCAGAAAGGTTGACGTGGCTGCAGGATTTTATTTCGCAGAGTTTCCTCGGGTTTAATCGTTTTAGCACTAACGAGCTTCAGAACCGGGCTAAGTGCTCAGGAGAGACGCAAAAACATTCACTGAGGTTTAACTCCAAAGTTTCTAGACAGCGATGTAGGTTCTGTTAATACATAATTAGCATATTTCACCTCATTTACATAAAGGAGGCGGAGCTTAGTAGCTTAAGTTTTCATAGCTTTGGCTGGAAGAATGTTTCTAGAACTTTCTAACCCTTCCTTCCTGCTTTTCCATTCCTCTTTCCTTTATTCTTTCTTTTCCTCACTCGTTCTACATCCTTGCCTGACTTCCGTTTATTTTTTCATCTTTGCATTTTATTCCTTTTTTCTTCCTTGCCTTATTTTCTTTATTCCACTCTTTTTTCTTGCCCCTATCTTCTTCATTTATTTCTTCTTTCATTTCATTTTTTTCTTCATTGGGTTCCTTTCTTTCCTTTTCTTTTTTCTCTCTAATCCTGTATTATGGATTGCATTTCTTTATTTTATTGTTCATTTTATTTTCTTCCTTCATTTTCATCTTAGCGTTACTTCGTTATTTCCTTTCTTGCTATTCTTTTTTTTATTTGTTTGTGTCCTTTCTTTCATCTCTCATATATTTTCTCTTTACTTATATTTTCTGTTTACTTGTTTTCTTCCGTTCTGTTTGTCTTTTTATTACTGCTCTTCCCCTTTCCTTTACTTCCTTATTCCTGTTTCTTTTTCCCTTTCTTCCTTGCTTTGGCTTCTTTTCTTTTCTCCATTATTTCCTTCCTGATGAGCTCCACCTCCCTCACGTCACGGCAGTTTTTAAAAGTCTATTCCATGATAATTCCTATAAGTCCCTTTAGCTTTGTATCCTATAGCGCTCCCTAGCTCGCGCACTCCACCGCGGTGATGAACAGTGGGCTACTGATTGCTACGGACATTGAGACGGTCGAAGCGGTGTTGATGGATTTCTGCCTGAATTAGAATGTGATATTAGCATGGGGAAATCTACAGGCGGAAATTGGAAAGGAAAATTGAAGCATCTCGTGATCATGTCCGGCTGTGTTCCAAACAGAGCGTGCGCACGTTTCTTTATTTAATCCTCTTTTTCAGTTTGTTTCGGTCGGGTGTCGTTTCACTTCCTGATAAAATGAACATCAGTCCTCTAATCCCACACACACACACACACACACACACACTGTATCAGTGCTTTAATCCCTTAAAGCGTGTGCTGAAGCACTCTCACTCCGACCCCTCTCTCCACCTCTCAGTGTCTGTCTCAGATGGATTATTCCTCAAACCCCGGGAGTGTTCACTCTTCACGCCTCAAACCGACTCTCAGTCTCTTGGCACACAAACAGTGGGGTTAAAGGTCGCGTACTGGAGTGTGGCTCCACAACAAGAAGGATGTATGCAGTCCTTGGCTCCTCTTTTCAGCGTCTTGGCTGTCACATTAGTTTCCAGAATCTTCCGGAATCCATTCTTCCAGCTTCCTGTGCGATGTTTCCTTCTGCCACTCATCCCACTGCAGCTGTCCTGCTGATGACTCTTCCATGCAGATGTTTACCAGAATACAGCCAGGTGTGTCTGAGAAGCTTCCAGATCTTTCCACACTTCCCTTTAACTCTTTAATGACCTGGAAGCGCTCTGATGTCTTTTTTATAACCGTCCCCTGCTCTGCATGCAGCATCAGATAACTTCACTTTCACATCCTCAGTCAGATGTTCACACGAGCACATGTTCAGTGTTCTCTATTCTTCTTCTTCTTTCTTTCTTTGCTCATTCTTTCATCCTGTTTTTTTCCTTTCTGTTATCAAGAGCTAAAGAAATAAACAAGGAAATATTTATATTTATTTATATATATATATATATATATATATATATATATATATCTTTTATATCTTTCTTTCTTTCGTTCTTTCTACTTTCTTACTTTTTTCTGATTTTAATTTATTGTTTTTTTTTTCTTTTTTTCTGTCTGTCTGTCTGTCTGTCTCTCTTTCTTCCTTTTTTCTCTGCCACAGTATTTCCAGTATTTTCAACAAAAAAGTGCAAATAATCTTTGAAAGGGCCTCAGAAAGGCAGCGGCTGATGAGGTTAGAGCCTGATTTGGAACACAGCCGGTCAGACTCTGGGTGAGAGATAAAGGTGTTAAGGCCATTAGGAGCTTTAAAGATGGAGAAAGGGAATTTAAAATCCACTAGAAATGAAATAGAGAAATAAACTCACTTCCACTAAACGACTGTGCACTTTCACACTGACCCTTCAATTCCTGTCACAACACACACGTCTGTATGTGTGTGTGTGTGTGTCTGTGTGTGTGTGTGTGTGTGTGGAGAATGAAAAGTGAAAAGTCCTGATTCTGAATTACACACTCATTTCATGTCTGATCAAAAACAAATTGTCTCCCTGCTGCTCTGAGACCGAGTACAGCTAACGGGCACACAACACACACAGGCACACACACACACACAACACACACAGGCACACACAAACACACACACACACACACACACACATAAGACAAAACAGATATTGCCTGGAGACCCCCTTGTCCCAGACCACTCAACTACAGCATGAGTGTTTGTCTGTGTGCATGTGCGTGTGTGTGTGTGTGTGTGTGTGTGTGTGTGAGTTCTTCAATGTACTGTCTTTCCTCTCACAGAAAGGCGTGCTGATCCCAAGCAATCTGGCTTCCACTTCAGCAAGATGACACGGATACCACCAGTGCTCCTGATCCCTTAAACATGCAGATTGTGATTTTTGTTTTCATCTTTAATGTATTGGAGCAACCGAGAAAAATCACGTGGATACAAACAGGAAAAACTTAACAGCATGAGTGTGCACACCCAATAAACAATCCCATTCCAAGTCCAGAGTTATTATCATACACCTGACACCAGTGTGTATTCTGATTAACCCCAGAGAAAGGTCAGCTGTTTCTGTTCAGTTCTTGATGTCATCTGACCGCAGAAACGATGGTCCACAAAGATCTAGCATGCTAAGGTAGAGCATCTCATGCTCTCTCATATTCGGCTATGGGGTAGTGTGGAAAAAAAATGGCCTAAATCACCTGAACCACCTGAAAAATGTGTTATCATGTGATGGTCGAGTCTGTGATTTTATGCATAATTTTTAGAATAAAAGAGATATTTCTCACACAAACAAGACAGCTTATCAGCCATAGAACCCCGTAACCAGGGTGAAGCATGGTGGTGGTAGCATCGCGCTATAGCACTGCTCCAAATAGCAATTGTTCTTGGCACTGGACCTTCAGCCTTTTTTTAGACAGCTGAAGATGATGAAAATCACAAATCCAAGCCATGAAGAAGAAATCCAGTCCAATCCGTCAGAGCTCTGATCTAAATCTGATCAAAACGCTGTGGAGTGACTTAAAGAAGGTTGTGCGAAAGAAGATCCTTCACAATCTGATGGATCTGGAGTATAGAGGAGTGTAATAATATTGAGAAATGAAACTGTGCTAAGCTGATAGAGTCTTTAGAGGTACACAGAGGTTTAACAACGTATTAGATATGGGGTGTGTATACTTATGGAACTAGAGTATTGCAATTTTATTATAGTATTGCAATAGTTTTATATCCACTCTATATACGTGAGCTTTAATCCCAAAATACTGTCTTAAACACCGCCAACAAGTCTAGTCCATCTTTTACACATGCCTATGTCTGAAACCTTAAAGTGCTTTAAACAGGGAAGAAGCCATTGTGGAAAAACAGACACCTGACTGACCTTGCTGTGGCCAGAACCCTGTTTGGATCAATTCTGAAATCTAATCTGCTGCTTATGAAAGATAATTCCTATATAAATCCTACGAACCTTCAACCACTCGCTCTCAAGATGTCATACTAACAGGAATCTCGGACAGCTTCATGGACAAATTTAAAGTATTTAAAAAGATAAATAAATAAATCTTATAAACATAAAATATAAACAAGTAAAAAAAAGTAAAATATTAAATACAAATGATTAGGAAATTACTAGATTATGTAATAAAAAATATATTATTTATTAAATAAAAAAATATAACAAAAGTAAAGAAATAACCTATGAACAATCTAAAATGTAAAACAATATAGAAAGTAAAAGAAAACAATAGAAGAATCAAACTGAAGAACTCAGGCAACAAATTTATTTTATTTAAAAAGTATAAACTTTATAAACTCAGATCATTGATGAAGTCTCTCCCAAGTGTCTCACCTTTGCATTTGAGACAAGACAGCTCTGTTTTCATCTAGTTACTGACTTTCTAACATAATTTCTGCAGAATTTGTGTAGAGCAGGTATGTGTGTTTGTGTGTGTGTGTGTGTGTGTGTAATTAATTCTCATGTGTAAGCTCCTACTCTCTTTTTATCCTGTTAACTCCTGCAGGACTACTAAACACAGCAACACCTTACATTCCCCCTTGCCTAATTAACCCCTGAACACACATACATGCATACACACACACACATACACACACACACACACAGGGTTAAACCAGCTCCTTGTTTTCATGACACGTAATACCTCCGGTGTGCAGATGACTTATTATTATCAGAGTATGAGTCGCTGCGGGAGAACTGAGAAGCCCTGTGGGGTGTGTGTGTGTGTGTGTGTGTGTGTGTGCATGATCCTCTGTGGAGAACACAGCGGATCCATAATGCTCTGAGAGAAGCAAAGAAATAACAGGGACTAATTATGTTCATTGATTCAATTATATTCATTTGATTCACCTGATTCAAATAAAAGACTCGCTTAGAATAAACAGAATTTCCACAAGACCAAGCCAAACCACATCTCTCTGATTCAATGTGAATTACAATGGCTAAACATATGGATAAAGATTTGCTCTATATAATACAGATGGTTTATTGGAGTCACCAGCTTGTGGTGCTATTAAATGAGTAGATTAATCTGACTCACTTAAAAGAATCATTCCCAAAGTGGTTCTCAAATCATGTAGCCGAATCAAATGAATCACTTCATCAATCGTTACTTACAAGTACAGGTACTTACAGGTACTTACATACTTACATACATGACTCAAGAAAAAAATCTTCACAAAACTTTTAACATCACTTAAAAAAGTGATTCAGAGTCAACAACGCTGAATCGATGAATGAATCCCCATGAATCAGAAATGATGTCATCAATAATTCCGAAAAAGGGTACCAATATTTTGATCCAGTTTAGTCAGATTTTACTTTTCAAACCAACTCAACAGATGTTTAGCTAATTTTACAGGCATCACTATACTTATATACGCTAACTTACAAAGGTATAGTGTAATCAGAATTGTTGTAATGCTTAATACATTCTGGATGCCTGTATTCAAAAGTACTGGAACATAAGACTAACAAATGTTTCTTCTTGCCCAGGTCCTGTCCTGTTATACTGATTATTTATACAATAAATAGCTCTGAATGTCTGCTCCAGGTTTGAGGCCTGGGTTTCACCTGTAAAAACTGCATTTGTTGTTA
Source organism: Hemibagrus wyckioides (assembly GCF_019097595.1). Classification (NCBI taxonomy): domain Eukaryota; kingdom Metazoa; phylum Chordata; class Actinopteri; order Siluriformes; family Bagridae; genus Hemibagrus; species Hemibagrus wyckioides. The sequence continues at coordinate 5,959,643 of NC_080735.1, forward strand.
AAAACAAAAGGCAACATGAAGATCAGAGAACAGTCTGAGATAAAAGCAAGCCATACTGAAGCTCAGAAAAAAGGGTGAAAAATCAATCAGAGGCATTGCACATGCACTGAGCATACCCAGTACAGCCATTTGGAAGGTCCTGAAAGAGAAAGAAACCACTGCTGTTCTAACAACCAGACACTGAACAGGTGAAGATGTCACAATCCATTGTTCAAAGAAGACTTTGAGAGCAGAAATATAGAGGCCACAATAGAAAACACTCAACAGCAGTAAGAATCAAAAGACCAGACTGAAATTCTCAGAGATGAACCACAAAAGCTCTGGAAACAGAAAGAAATGAGGCTTTGCTCATGATCTAAAACATACACAATACATGTTTTATCTGTGAAACATGGTGGTGGTAGTGTCCTGGCCTGGGCTTGCAGGCCCGTGTCTGGAACAGCCTCACTAATGTTTATTAATGATAGAACTCATGTTGGCAGCAGAAGAGTGAACTCAGAAGTCTACAGAAATATACTTTCTACCAATTTACAGAGAAAGGCATCCAATCTAATTGGGAGGCACTTCATCATGCGGCAAGATGAACAGATAGATACACACTGCCGACTCAACAACAGACTTCATCAGGGAGAAAAAGTAGCAGGTTTTAAGGCTGGCCAAGTCAATCACCAGACCGTAATGCAATCGAGCAGCATTTCACCTCCTGAAGAGGAGACTGAAGAAACAGAATAAACACCAACTGAAAGAGGTTGTGTTACAAGGCTGGAAAAGCATCACAAAATAAGAATGTAGCAGTTTGGTGATATCAGTGGGTCATCAGGTATTAAATACTGTTCCAATACTTTTGCTCACTTCAAATTTGGGTGCTCAGCTACCAAAAGTGTCGTGTTTGAAGTTGTTTAACATATACAGGAAATGAAAGCTACATTTCCCATCTATTGTCCCATATTCATCTTTTGATGTCAAACTAATTGTCCAAAAACAATTATGAGAAAGATTAGGTTTGATGAAGGGTCAAATTGTGATAGCTAGATGGCTGGATCAGAGCATCTCCAAACCGCAGCTCTTGTGGGGTGTCCCCGGTCTGCAGTGGTCAGTATCTATCAAAAGTGGTCCAAGGAAGGAACAGTGGTGAACCAGCGACAGGGTCATGGGTGTCCAAGGCTCATTGATGCACGTGGGGAGTGAAGGCTGGCTCGTGTGATCCGATCCAATAGACGAGCTACTGTTGGTCAGATTGCTGAAGACGTTAATGCTGGTTCTGATAGAAAGGTGTCAGAATACACAGTGCATGACGGGTCAGGGCTATTTTGGCAGCAAAAGAGGGACCAACACAATATTAGACAGGTGGTCATAATGTTATGCCTGATCAGTGTATATAATAGGTACATACACACACACACACACACACACAGAGATCTTCATTCTGCTTCATATGTCTAAACAGAATGAAGCAGTTTATTAAGAGATTCTTTATGCTATTTTTGTTACTGCTGTTGGACAAGATACTATAATGTGAGAAACAGATTTGTGTTTAGACAAGGTTATACATGCCTTTTCATATCAATCCTTCTAGAATAATAATTTAAGAGAGGACTCAATTTGATTCACTGCAATAATTCATTGAGAACTTTTTAAATGAATCAGTTCACTTTACTTACTCACTTAGAACAAATGGCTCACTAGTCATACACTGTTTAATCAGGCCCTTAATGGAGTTTCTCCTTAAAGTAAATCAGTGTGGTGGATCAAACTGTACTTAATCATAATAATAATGATTTATCAATAGTTCAATGTACTTACAAGAGTGTCAATTGAATCACTTCACCTGATTGCTTTAAAGAGTTGTTCAGAATGAGTCAGGTAAAGAGATTCACTAAATCACATGACTTTTAAGTGAATCAGGGTGCTCAGTTGCTGCTGAGGTGGGCGTCTTGTTTAGACGGCTTGTGTAATTCATTTTGCTGAATAATCTCTTCTTTTTCCCAGGGGGCCGTGCACAATTACCACTAATTATACAGCAATACTAACACATTCTGTTTGTGTGTGTGTGTGTGTGTTACTGAGGTGTGTGCAGGCAGATTAGAGATGAGTTTAGTGTGTTGTGGGCGCTGCTTTGATCACTCTGGTGAACATTAATAAACCACTAAACAGCTAACTCTGTACGCTAATCACTTGTATGCTAATCATTCTGATGCTAATCACTCGGATGCATCTAAGAATGGTGTGTGTGTGTGTGTATGTTTGTGTGTGTGCGTGTGTGTGTTTTGTTTGTTTCTTCTCACAAACCCACCCACACACCCACACACAGAGGGAAAGGAGCAGTCGTATGTGAGGGTTTGTGTAGATGCTAATAATGGAGCTATCAAAGCTACTGTGCACGCCGGGGAAATATGGTAGCTGTGTAATAATAGAATTTCCAACCGATTATCAACATGACACGAGCCAACTGACCACACACAGAGAGAGACACACAGACACACACACTGAGCTCGAATAAAATAATAATGTTCTAACAGACAACTAAACAACACACCCACTGAGTGAGAGAAAACCAAGCAAAGCGAACGCAGGAAAGTGAGACAGTGAGGATAAGGGAAGAAGAGAGCGAGTGGAAGAACGAACTGAAGAATGAGTGAAGGAAAATAAAATGAAAGAGTGGAAAGTAAAAAAGTGGTAAAGAGAGCAAGTGATATGTATGGGTATTTGGCCAGAAAAGGACACACAGGCATGGCTGCTCAAACAGGGGCAGAGCTAATTAGGGAGACAAAACGATGACAAAGGTGCAGCCAAAGGGGTGAAAAAGGTAAAGGTGGGATAGGTATTAAAGTAGTGACAACGACAAAACATTGAGGTAAAAAGGGGCCAATAAAGGCCTGTTCAAGAGAAGAGAAATAGCTGGAAAAAAAGGAATGTCATATAGACAATGATCAGGAAGTGGGCACAGGGATGAAAAGAGTAAATAAATGTGCTAAAGGAGTGGAAATGTTGAAACAGAAGTGAAAAAGGCATGGCAATGGGGACACTGAGCAAGAGAAAAGGGGGCACAAAAAAAGGGTGACCACTGTGGGGCAAAAGGGAAGAAAAGGAATGAACAAGGAGGGAAAAAAGGGTGGAGAAAGTGGTGGAAAAGAGGTGACCAAGAGGGTGGCAGAGTAGTTGGATGGGTTAACAAGAAGCGAACATGGTAAATAAAAAAGTTAAAGAAATTGGGCAACAAAGAGGTGAAAAAGGACTGCCAAGAACTGGGGGTTCCAAGGGGACCAGGAAGGGAAAATGTTGGAATAAAGATGCCAAGAGAGTTGAAAGAGATATAAAAGGGGTAAAAAAAAAAAAAAAAGTGGGGGGTGTTAACAGGAAGTAGTTGAGTAATGTAATGATTAGACAAATGAGCAGAAAAGGAGTGACTGAAAAAGGTTTGAACAAGGGAGCAAGTGTGGACAAAGGGGTAAAATAGGGGTGGCATAAGGGTTACTAGGACGAGGAAGGGATGAAAATTCCAGGAGATAATTGTTAATAAACAAGGATACACAATGCAGTGTACAATATTATATACTAATTTGACCAAAATAGGTATGCCTCTGTCTTTGAATAATCCACCCATTCTATATACAGCTTATCCTACACATGGTTGAGGGCAGAGCCTATCACAGGGGACTCAAGACAGGGAACATCCTGGAGAGGGTACCATGAGGAGGAAACGGGAGGAAACCCCTAAAGCGTATGGAGAACATACAAAATCCGTACACACAGGGCAGAGGCAAGAATCAAACCCTCAGCCCTGGATGTGCGAGACAAACCGCTACCACAAAGCCATCTATACCTTTGAAACAAGACAGCTGAATATCAGGGTATATCAGAAAACCAATTATTGGTACACGAAGCAGGTTCTGACCTTGTGAACACTGCATTTCTACATCCAAGCTTTTAGTCAAATCTGCAAATTGTTTTTTTTAAACCGTGCATACAGAGTAAAAATGGCATCCAGTGGGCGTCTGGAGATGCCTGTTAAAGTGAAGTGCACTTCTTCTCTCCGGGATAAAAGCGACTCTCTGTTTGCTGTCAGCAGTATTTGATCTCCTGAAAAGCAGAAAACTGTTGCGGTGTAAAATATGACGTCTCTGTTAAGTCTCGCTGTTTGACAGTGTGCTGAATGTTAAAGCTTATTTTAAATATGTCATTTTAAACCGATAAAAATGTTAACAACAAATGTGGTTAATGTATTTTACCTTTAAACTAAAGAAAAAAACTACAAAAAGCTGAGAAGCACTTATATATATATATAAAACTTAACTATATTAGAAATGGCTCGTGTTCGCTAACTAACTCATGTGTATGCTAACTTGATCAGAAAACACCTCCTAAGCCTTTGCCATCAGTTCCATTATCTGCTCTACAGAGAGTTTGCATCAATTTACACAATATAATTTTGTCATAACTACAATCTGTTCTTTCCCTAAATTCACCATTTTCGCTTAACTAGCATGTTTCTCTAACAGCTCTCCGTCTCATCTTCATTCATCTCTTCATATCCCTCTTTATCTCCTCATCAACATCTTCTCCCTTTATCTGCCCTCTCTTTATCCCTCCTTTTACCCTTTCCACTTTATCCCTTCCATTTTATCCCTCACAGTTTGCCATATCTTTCCTTTCATCCCTCTTTTCATCCCTCCCTCTAGCTGTCTTCATCCTCTTCTTTTTCTCTGTCTATGTTTTTTTCTTTCTCTGCCAACCTTTATCGCTCTTTTATTCCTCACTTGTTCTTCAATATTTCTCCCTACCTTTCTTCTTCAACCTCATCTCTCCCTTAATCAATGCTTTCTTCCTTTTAACTTCTTTATCGCCCCATCACTTGCCTCTCTCTTTGTCTCTCATATATTTCTGTGATCCCTTGTAGTCTGTCTTCCCATCCCTTTTTCATCCCTCTTTATCCTTCCCTCATTTTATTTTTCACTTTAGTCATCTTTTTCTTCAAACGTCTCTCCATTGCTTCTTCATCTCTGCCACTTTTGTGTTCTTGCCATCCCTCTTTCTGTGGCTGCATCCATCTTTTCAGCCCTCCCTTCATCTTCCGTCTTCCCTACCCCTCTCATCAGTGATGTGTTGACAGAGTGCTGTGTGTTGGTGGAGGAAGTGAGGAACACAAATATACATCTTTCAATCACACGCTGTCTGATCCAAAGTCTGATCAAAGCTTTCTCTGAAGATCCTGGCATTTTCTGACCTCTGCCTTCATTATATATATTCACACACACACACACACACACACACACACACACACAGAGCTGGATGTTATTTAAAAGAGTGGCTTCATCTCAAATCCTTCTGAAGTAGCAGTAGGTATGATCTACTGTCCAGGCGGCTTAATGCTGACTAATGAGTTCACTTAGATTCTCTGAATCCTTTGATTTCGGTATACGCAGTGATAGCAGCGTTTTATTTGAGTGTTCTAATCATGAATAAATCACTCCATCAGTGCTAATGTGAACAAAGCCCACGGCACAACTGGTCCATCTGGACTACCTGGAGTTCTAGTGATTCTACACCATTTCTATGATGACTTCATTAGTGCTGTGCTAAACCTACAATCATGGTGTTAGCCTGTCTTTCCGGAATATATCCAACTCCACCCTCTCTTAGCCAGAATAGACCTTTGTTTTCTACACATTACTATCAGATTAAAGCCTTTCCACTTACTCAAATCACAGTCAAGACTCTCTGAGTTATTACTCATGAGTCAATCCAGCTTGAGACAAGTGACAATGTTGTCAGAAGCCAAACGACCAAACTTCCTCCAAAGGTGACCTGAAATGAGTAGTGATGCTGTTGAGGACCTTTGACTAATCCCGCTCCTAAAGAGACCCAAGAAAAGTCATTATTCTGCTCTTGCCACAGTGACTCGAAACAAGTGATGATGCTGTCAGGAATCTCCAACTAAACCCTCTCTCACTCCCACTCTCTTTTAAGCGATGGTTTTTTCAAGAATCTATGACTAAACCCTCTCTCATGATGTTTCAATTTGAGTGATGATGCTTTTAGGAATCTCTGACTAAACCCTCTCTCTCAGTGTTTAAAGCTGAGTGATGATGCTGTCAGGATTCTTTGACTTAACCCTCTCTCACAGTGTTTCAAGCTAAGTGTTGGTTTTTTCAATAATCTTTGATTAAACCCTTTCTCATGATGTTTCAAGCTGAGTGATGATTTTTTTCAGGAATCTCTGACTAAGCCCTCTCTTACAGTGTTTCAAGCTGAGTGATGATGCTGTCAGGATTCTCAGACCGAACCCTCTCCCACAGTGTTTCAAGCTGTGTGCAGATGTTGTCAAGTATCTCAGACTAAACCCTGTCCCACAATGACTTGAGAAAATTCATGGTGCTGTCAGAAATCTCTAACAAAACCCACAGCCTTGAAACAAGTGATTATGCTGTCGGGAATCCCTTATGAAATCCTCTTGGACAGTGTTTCATGCTGAGTGATGATGCTGTGGGGAAACTCTGACCAAACCCCGTCCCACAGTGACTCAAACGAAGTGGTGACTCTTGGCAATCGCCGACTACATCCACTCCCACAGTGACTCAAGATAAGTGTTGGTGCTGTTGGTAATCTCCGACTAAGCCCTCCCCCACAGTGTTTAAAACTGAGTGATGACGCTGGAGGAAATCTCCGTCTAAACCCGCCTCGCTTAGTATCTCAAAAAGAATTATGATATTCTTAGAAATCTCCGACTAAACCCCCTGTCAGGAGCCAAGTTTCAAAGAAAACTGTTAATGCTGTCAGCAGTCTCCGACTAAACCCTCTGTCACAGTGACTTGTGATAATGCCGTAGGGAATCTCAAGCTAAAACCCATTTCCTCAGGCTGTCAGGAATCTCTAGACTAGACTAGAAGTGACTAGAACAGCGACTCAGAGAGGGTTTAATCAGAGATGAGTGACAGCACTGTCAGGAATCTCCTACTAAACCCCCTCTCACAGCTGCTCAAACGAAGTGACTAAGCCCTCTCCTTGTTGCTGAAGTTGTTCTGCCTATATCATACTACACCATCCTCCATTTCTTGGCCCAGTAGTCTACACTAATAACCTTTCAGCTGTGTTTAACTTGCTACAGTTGTAATCATGTTACTTCTACGTCTACAACCACTCCTAGCACCATCCTAAGTTCATTCCCTTTCCCTTTAATTTTCTCCACTGGCTTAAAAACTGGTGTTTTTAATTTTCAATTAATATAGTCATACAGTAATAGGCCTCCTGGTGGTCCAGAGGCAGGAGCCCGTGCTCTTATTGCCGCGGCCCGGGTTCGATCCCCGGGCAGGGCGCCAACCCAGCCATTGAAGAGTTAACTCTCAGTGCCGGGCCCAAGCCAGGATAGAAATGGGAGGGTTGCGACAGTAAGGGCATCCCAAATCATACAGATCAAATAATCTGCTACAAACAGCAGACCCTGCCATTGCGCTGGACAAACGCTTGGATAAAAAAAAAAACAGTGATACTGTGATATTTTTTAGACTAGGTAATCAAACCATCCCAATGATTGACCTGTTGACAATCTCTGACTAAACCCTTTACCACCATGACTCAACCTGAGGACTCAACCCTATCCTGAGGCAGCTCAGTCCAAGAGACAACACTGTTGTGTACTGTATAAGCTAAACTCAACCAAACACATCAGACTATTGTGTTTGTCGAGTTATACACTAAATTCACCAAAATGATGTTGACATTCTTTTGTATGGAGTTCTGAACATCCTAGTCCAAAACCATGAGCATTAAAATTGAGCTGTTTGACCTTTGCAGCTATAATTCTTTATATCTTCACTTGTCTGAAAAGGCTTTCCACTAGATTTGGAACCTTGGCTATGGGGATTTGTGCTTTTTCACACACACAAGGGAAGGGGGAAAAGGGGGTTTGGGAACTGATGTGGAAGGCCTGGAGTCAATTTGATGTTCCAGTTCTTCTCTAAGCGTGTTGAGTTCAGCCCAGTCGAGTTGTTCCACACCAACCATTTCTTCATGCACCACCAGAGGGGTGTGTCCAGCTGGAACAGGTTTGTGACCCTTAGTTCCAAAAAGACATTCTAAACAATCATATGCCTCCAACTATGTGGCAAAAGTTTACAGAAGCCAGCTGAGTCTAATAAGCTAACCCTGTGTGTGTGTGTGTGTTGGCAGTAATAGTTTCTGATGACCGACTGGCATGATCAGAAAAAGTGGGAAAGCGTGAGAAGCAACACACACACACACACAGACACACACACACACAGAGTCAGTGTGAATCACAGTTGGATTGATCTACACAACAGGAACAGTGTGAGCTGAGAAACTTTGTGTGTTACTGAGTGATTGTGTGTTGGAGAAACTCTTTCTAAAAAAAAACACGTTTTATTGCTCTTTTTTATCAGGCGAGCGGCCTAAATAAAGGCAAAGAAGCCAATCCATCAATCTCAGGTAATGTTATAGAGATGACTGCGTCCAAATTCTGCAGACGAAGTTAAAATCCAACAGAAATATGAGTCACGCAAGACAAGTCACACAACAAACACACACATTTTGTCTCCCGAGTATCCCTGGCAGCATGTTCTCTGTTTCACTTCTCACTCTTTGTCTGTTCTCCAAACTGCCATTCTTTGATATTTCACACTAAATCTGTTTGTTAATAATATAATAACAGCTCTCATCATTTCTGCAATGCTTCAACGAAACTGTGACTAAATCCAGTCACGCTAAATAAAGCTCACTGAGCAGCAAAGACAAAGAGAAGATGCTCGGGATGAGACAATAGAAATAGTATTTCTGATATTAATACATAATCGTGTCAATAAATAAATATGTAAATACATGAATATGAATTATATATGACTGTGGAAATGTGCACAGCTGCTCACATCGCTTTGATGTACAAAGATTTAGTTCAGAAATTAAATAATTCAACCGTTTTGTGTGTTTATGCCGGGTAATGATCGGATGTTTGGCGGTAACCTCAACCATGCCTTTCTCAAAATACAGATTAAAATGCATTTCTGTCTCCTCTTTTATCGGCACAGCATGCTTCCTTTCCCTACAGCCACTCTCTCTCTCTCTCTCTCTCTCTCTGTCTTGCTCTCTCTGTGTCTGTCTCTCTCTCAGTCTCTCTCTCTCACTCTCTTTCTTTCTCTCTATCTCTGTTGCTCTCTATCGCTGTCTCTTTCTGTCTGTCTCTCTCTCTCTCTCTCTCTCCCTCTCTCTCCCTCTCTCTCTCTCACCTAACGACAACACAGGTTATGTTGACATGCAGCCCAATAATCTGTTAATAATCAGAGAGATTAATGGAAATAAAAACTAGTCATGTCCACATTTATTTTTAAACCTGGGATTTCAGTCTCAGTCGAATCGGAAGATTATGTCATATTTTATCTTCCACAGAAGGACCTGAAGAAATAGCTAGAGGTAATAATATTCTGTCAGAATTGAAATGTTAGTAAAGATTGTGTTTGGAGGTCCTGAGGATAAAGACACTCCCGTCAAAACCATATCAAAAACAACTATCTAAATCACAGAACAATAAATTATAGATGATGTTTAAAAGGACGTGCACTCGCTGGTCACTTTATTAGGAACAGCTTACTAACACTGTCGAAATTCTTTACACTTTAAACGCTGTTGGAAACATTCAGGTCCATGTTCACAGAACTGTATCACATACTACAAATCCCCTGTTTCTCTAGGAAAAACAACACTACTACAACCTCTACCACCAACACTATCACCACCAGCACCTCCACCATCTCCACCACCTCCACCACCACCACCACTACATCCACCACCACCAACACCACTACTATCACAAACACCAACACCTCCACCACCAATACCACTACTATCACAAACACCAACACCACCAACACCTCCACCACCACTACTATCACAAACACCAACACCACCAACACCACCAACACCTCCACCACCACCAACACCACTACTATCACAAACACCAACACCACTACTATCACAAACACCAACACCACCGACACCTCCAACACCACTACTATCACAAACACCAACACCACCAACACCACTACTATCACAAACACCAACACCACTACTATCACAAACACCAACACCACCAACACCTCCACCACCACCACCAACACCACTACTATCACAAACACCACCAACACCTCCACCACCACCAACACCACTACTATCACAAACACCACCACCACCACCTACACCACTACTATCACAAACACCACCAACACCTCCACCACCACCAACACCACTACTATCACAAACACCACCAACACCTCCACCACCACTACTATCACAAACACCACCAACACCTCCACCACCACCAACACCACTACTATCACAAACACCACCAACACCTCCAACACCAACACCACCAACACCACTACTATCACAAACACCAACACCACTACTATCACAAACACCAACACCACCAACACCTCCACCACCACCACCAACACCACTACTATCACAAACACCACCAACACCTCCACCACCACCAACACCACTACTATCACAAACACCACCAACACCTCCACCACCACCAACACCAACACCACTACTATCACAAACACCAACACCTCCACCACCACCACCACTACTATCACAAACACCACCAACACCTCCACCACCACCAACACCACTACTATCACAAACACCACCAACACCTCCACCACCACCAACACCAACACCACTACTATCACAAACACCACCAACTCCTCCACCACCACCAACACCACTACTATCACAAACACCACCAACACCTCCACCACCACCAACACCACTACTATCACAAACACCACCAACACCTCCAACACCACTACTATCACAAACACCACCAACACCACTACTATCACAAACACCACCAACACCTCCACCACCACCAACACCAACACCACTACTATCACAAACACCACCAACACCTCCACCACCACCAACACCACTACTATCACAAACACCACCAACACCTCCACCACCACCAACACCACTACTATCACAAACACCACCAACACCTCCACCACCACCAACACCAACACCACTACTATCACAAACACCACCAACACCTCCACCACCACCACCACTACTATCACAAACACCACCAACACCTCCACCACCACCAACACCACTACTATCACAAACACCACCAACACCTCCACCACCACCAACACCACTACTATCACAAACACCACCAACACCTCCACCACCACCAACACCACTACTATCACAAACACCACCAACACCTCCAACACCACCACCAACACCACTACTATCACAAACACCACCACCACCACCACTACTACTACACTACTTTGCCAAAAGTATTCACTCACCTGCCTTGACTCGCATATGAACTTAAGTGACATCCCATTCCTAATCCATAGGGTTCAATATGACGTTGGTCCACCCTTTGCAGCTATAACAGCTTCAACTCTTCTGGGAAGGCTGTCCACAAGGTTTAGGAGTGTGTTTATGGGAATTTTTGACCATTCTTCCAGAAGCGCATTTGTGAGGTCACACACTGATGTTGGACGAGAAGGCCTGGCTCTCAGTCTCTGCTCTAATTCATCCCAAAGGTGTTCTATCGGGTTGAGGTCAGGACTCTGTGCAGGCCAGTCAAGTTCATCCACACCAGACTCTGTCATCCATGTCTTTATGGACCTTGCTTTGTGCACTGGTGCACAGTCATGTTGGAAGAGGAAGGGGCCAGCTCCAAACTGTTCCCACAAAGTTGGGAGCATGGAATTGTCCAAAATGTCTTGGTATGCTGAAGCATTCAGAGTTCCTTTCACTGGAACTAAGGGGCCAAGCCCAGCTCCTGAAAAACAACCCCACACCATAATCCCCCCTCCACCAAACTTTACACTTGGCACAATGCAGTCAGACAAGTACCGTTCTCCTGGCAACCGCCAAACCCAGACTCGTCCATCAGATTGCCAGATGGAGAAGCGCGATTCGTCACTCCAGAGAACGCGTCTCCACTGCTCTAGAGTCCAGTGGCGGCGTGCTTTACACCACTGCATCCGACGCTTTGCATTGCACTTGGTGATGTATGGCTTGGATGCAGCTGCTCGGCCATGGAAACCCATTCCATGAAGCTCTCTGCACACTGTTCTTGAGCTAATCTGAAGGCCACATGAAGTTTGGAGGTCTGTAGCGATTGACTCTGCAGAAAGTTGGTGACCTCTTCGCACTATGCGCCTCAGCATCCGCTGACCCCGCTCCGTCAGTTTACGTGGCCTACCACTTCATGGCTGAGTTGCTGTCGTTCCCAAACACTTCCACGTTCTTATAATACAGCTGACAGTTGACTGTGGAATATTTAGGAGCGAGGAAATTTCACGACTGGATTTGTTGCACAGGTGGCATCCTATCACAGTTCCACGCTGGAATTCACTGAGCTCCTGAGAGCGACCCATTCTTTCACAAATGTTTGTAAAAACAGTCTGCATGCCTAGGTGCTTGATTTTATACACCTGTGGCCATGGAAGTGATTGGAAGACCTGATTCTGATTATTTGGATGGGTGAGCGAATACTTTTGGCAATATAGTGTATCACAAACACCAACACCATCACCACCACCACCACCTCCACCACCAGCATCACCATTTAGCCATGGGAGGCCTAGGCTCTTTGATGCATGTGATTAGTGAAGGCTGGCCCATTTGATCCTATCCAACAGACAAGCTACTGTTGTTTAAATTGTTGAACACATTAATGATGGTTCTGATAGAAAGGTGTCAGAATCACAGTGCATCGCAGTTGTGTATGGGGCTGCATAGCTGCAGACTAGTCAGGGTGCCCATTCTGACCCCTGTGCACCACTGAAAGCGCCAACAATGAGCATGTAAGCATCAGGACTGGACCACGGAGCAATGGAAGTGTGCGTCGCTTACCTGGGGAACACATGGCACAGTGCATCCTGGACTATGTGAAGAAGATAAGCCAATGGAGGCAGTGTCATGCTTTGGGCAATGTTCTGCTGGGAAACCATGCCATCCACGTGGATGTTACTTTTATATGTCCCACCTACCTAAATATTGTTGCAGACCATTTACACCCTTTCATGGAAACGGTATTCCCTGATGGCTGTGGCCTCTTTCAGCAGGGTAAAAATGGTTCAGGAATGGTTGGATGACCACAACAACCAGTTTGAGGTGTTGACTTGACCTCCAAATTCCCCAGATCTCAATCCAATCGATCATCTGTGGGATGTGCTGAACAAACACATCCGATCCATCAAGGCCCCACTTCACATCCTAGACGACTTAAAGGATCTGCTGATAACATCTTGGTGCCAGATACCACAGCACACCTTCAGGGATCTAGTGGAGTCCATGCCTCAACGGGTCAGGGCTGGGGGGACCAACACAATATTAGGCGAGTGGTCATAATGTTATGGCTGATCAGTGTATCTGTCTCATATTAATATGATATAATTTGACGTCCTTCTTATAATTTGAGTCTGAAAATTGGGTAAGAGATCATTCCACTCATCATATCTGTAAAAAACTGTAAAAAAATAAAATCTGTTCGCTTCTTATTTGAGTTGTACAAGGTTACATGTTCCCATTTCCTTTCCTTCAGAATGTTCAGACTGATGATCAACTAATAAAAGATGTAAAATGCGATCATTTGGATTGTTATCTAAACTTTATGCTGCTTAAACTGAAATACTGATGGAATTGATTCATGAAGAATGACCCCATACTGCTTTATTTATTAGATTAGACTTTTAGATTCCGAGTTACTTCATCTCTCATTTAAATAATGTCACTAAAGGTTATATTTTTGCATTTCTAACAGTCACCAAAGTCTAGCCTTGGCTATGTCTTCCAGGTAAGATCTGCATATCTCTTTCTTTTTTTCCAACCCGACACAAAAACCCGTTAATAACGCTGTCCTTCTACAAGCCTCTTCTTTTAGAGACAAAATGTTGGAATTCTTTTAAAGAGTGGAGCTCAAATGTGTATTTTATGAAGCTGCCAGGGTCAGGCTAATTCTTACAAAAATAAAAGCCTGTCTTTTTATTTAAAGGAAGAATAGCCTATATTACATTAACAAAAAAAACCTAGAAAACAAACAATAATAAAAAGAAAATAATAATTGAAAAATACAAGAAATTACACAAATTCGAACCAAAGAATTTGAAGCAAGGTCAAAAATTAGACAAAACAGAAAAAATGCAGGAAGAAAGAAAAAATTACAGTTTTAAATGTAACAAAATATACTTTTAAATATAATATAATATTCTATATGCAAAATAGAATGTAGTGATTATATTTATATTATTATATATTTCATTATTATTATTATTCATATATATATATTTATATATTATATATATATATATATAATTATTCATTATATGGGCAGTCGTAGCTCAGGTGGTCAAGGCTCTAGGTCATTGCCCGGAAAATCAGGGTTCAAGCCCCAGCACCGCCAAGTTGCCACCGTCCCACCCTGCTCCAGGGGCACTGTATCATGGCTGACCCTGCACTCTGACCCCATCCCCCAAGTATGGGATATGCGAAGAAAGAATTTCGATGTGCAGTAATGTATATGTGACAAATAAAGACTATTTAACTTATTTATTTAATAATATTATTGCTGTTATTATTATCATTATTATTAGACTTGTGTAGATTGTAGATTACCATACCATAGAACCATTTTAGACTTTTCATTATTAATTCTTTTCATTTAATAAGTGCTACTCCACGTGAACAAATCATGCCTTGAATAACAGCTTTCACATCATTAACCATCATGTAAGGCATGGTGAAATATCATGAGCATGACAGACAGGCAGGTAGACAGACAGGTAGACAGACAGGCAGACAGGCAGACAGACAGACAGACAGACAGGCAGACAGACAGACAGACAGGATCTTCTCACTACACACACTGCACTATCAGCTTCTCCCTCCATGCTCCAATGTGATTACGCACTATACATAATGATACCCTGTGTGTGTGAGTGTGTGTGAGTGTGTGTGTGCGTGTGTGTGCGTGTGTGCGTGTGTGTATGTGTGTGTGTGTGTGTGTGTGTGTGCGTATGTGTGTGTGTGTGTGTGCATGTGTTAATGCTAAACTCATGCCTGAAGGACTTAATAAATTCAACACAGCCAGCGTGAGAGTGGAGCCCCCTACTGACATGTCTCACTCTCACCGCCTGTCTGTCTGCGCAGTTCACACACGTCTGCACATAAAGCACGCTGCTGAGCTTCTCCTCCACGGGACACAAATTACCACATGATGCAGAAATCAAACAAGCAATGCAAAAATAATGACCTGTACATAAAATATGGGAGTAAATCAGCAAGATGGGCGAGAATTAGTCATGCACAAAATGAAATAAATAAATAAATAAATAAATAAATAAATAAATAATCACCAAAGCGAATATTAAAACATGCTGAATTAATGAGGTAAAAATGATCAAAGTAATTTAAAAAAAAAAAAAAAAAAGAAAAGCAACAAAAAAACATGAAACATATCCAAACCAAAATAATACAAAAATAAACAAAGGTAAAAAAAAAAAAAAAAAAAATCAATGCATGAAAAACATACAAGAAAATCTAATCACAGAAAGAAATGCAAAATATAAACAAAGCTAAAAAAAAAAAAAAACCTCACAATTAAACAGATATAAATAGTGAAAAAATATTAGCAAGGCAAGAATAAATAAATAAATAAATAAAAATCACATTAAAAATTAAAACAATGCATTTTTTAAATTATAAGTATAAAAAATAGAATTAAACAAAAAAATATACAAAGAAAATATAAAACATAAGCCAAGAGTAACAGGCAATGTCATGAATAAACTGTGCAAAAAAAAGAGAAAAAGCAGAAAGGATGAATGCATGAAGTGGGGAAGCAGCAGATTTGCTCAGACTTTAGAGCACTTCTCTTCTTTATGTGCACTCATGCTTATCCACTTCCTCAAGTCCTCACTTAGCTTTAAAATTGTGCTTCAGAGTCGCTGTCTCATTCACTCCAGCACCTGAATCTCACTCTCTACTCACACTCGCAATCCTTACAAAACAACGTCCTACTCTAACGCTGTCGCCTTTAGCATTTCTAATATCAGAGCAATTAGATTGCATTCAATATTTACTAAAAACTAGCACTTTATGTCATGATGGACTGTCAAGTACTGCTACTTCTGCATTGTTTACTTACTGAAAGTTTTCCTAAAATATTATTTCCTAAAAATATCATTATTTACTATAACTTATTTATTTATTTATTGAACTTATTCATGTTATTTACAGTAAATTAACAATCAAATAATATAATCTTATCATTTCTTTTACTGCAAAGTAGCATTTTTATGTCATTTTATATGATAAAAAACATTTATGTCCCTATAAGTTTTCACGGATTTTTGATAAATTAAAATTTTTGTCATTTCTCCTGAAAATATTAAAGTTTACAATAACTTACAACTACTTTACAGTAAACAGTGATAAAATAGCAGTATTTACAGTTACACCAATTACCAATTAGAATTTTATGCCACTTTTTGGTAAATTTTCATCTTTATGTCATTATTAGCTGTAAAATAGTGTAACGTTGCCACTGTTTAGTGTAAATGAGCATTTTTCATGTCTCTTTAGTGTAAAGGAGAATTTTATATATATATTATTATATATTATATAATTTTATATTATATATTTTATATATTTTATTTTTTTGTATTTTAATATCACTCGTTTTATAATTGTCATGGATTTCTGGCTAATTAGAAGTTTATGATATTATTATTACGAGAATTTTCATGTTTAATTCATTATTTACAACAAACTAGCATGTGCTGTCTGTGTTAGCATTTCTGTTTGATTCTTCACCGCAGAAAAATGAACATTCTAGTAAATAATCACCTGAAAATTAGACATTCATTGCATTCTGTTCTGATCATTTTTCTATCCTTATTTGCTGTAAAGTGGCATTTTTTTGTCACCGCCTGCTGTAATTTAGCATTTATATTTCATTATTCAATGTAAACTGGCATGTAATTAAATGAATTAGTGTAAATTGACATTTTTATTTTAGCAGTTTCTGGAAATTTCTAATTACACACCAGCAGAATTCTTGTTATTTAAATTGTATTGTGATTATGTAATTAAGTCACTGCATTAAGTCATAATTTTCTGTACACTGAAGTACTTTTTATTAATCCCTGACTGCCAGCTAACGTTTTCTTTCCTTATTTACTGTAAAGTAGCACTGTTTTGTCGTTGTTGACTGTAAATTAGTGTTAGTTCTGTGACCTCATGTTTGTGAGCATTTTTTAGGTTGTTAGTTATAACCTTCTTATAGTTATTATTATATTTCATGTACTTTATATATACTTTCATATTATTAATGTACTTTTATAAATTAGCCTTCTTGTGTCACCTTCTTTTAACCTACTTTAGCATCCTTGTTGTTACTTTACTATAAACCTCCGTTTTTACGTCATTCATGTCATTGTACAACAAATGATCGTTATATCGTTATCATTTATAGCAAATGAACATTCTCATGTTGTTATTTTACTCTATATTTATTATCACAGCCAGACCGTTCCCTGAATCAGCGACTCTGTAACATGAGCTGGTTTTCCAGAAATGTTGAAAAAAAAAAGCTAGGAGCAGCAGTTCGGAGTTTGATGTGTTCACAGATCTGAGCGTTTCCCTCGTTTACTTTCTATTAAAGGCCGAGCGCTCATGAGTAATTAATTTAGCCTCAGGGTGCTGTCACCAACACCCATCTTCATCTCTGTCTCACACGCACACTCTCCCACTAAATAAATAAATACCAAACCACTGCAGTCTGCAAGCAACTAAACAGTTAAACTCCATGAATATGGGGCCTGTGATTTAAAGTACCGTCAATAAGAAATCAATATCCAGCGTTAGCCAATTAGCTAACTTTAGCTAAGCTCATCAATATTGCAAATGATTTGGTGAGCAGCCTGAGCTTGAACTTCCTTCAAGTGTGTGTGTGTGTGTGGGTGTGTGTGTGTGTGTGTGTTCCTTTGTAAATATTCCCTCCTTTCTTATCCTGTCTTGCAGCAGTAGTAGCCCCTGTTCCTGTTAAAGTGGTGAAAGTTTATAAACCGTACGTTCTGTTCGGGTCGAGTGAATGCACCTCACCAGTGTATTCCACAAACAGACACTTTAGTGTTTACTCCTTTATTTCTGCAGTAAATTCCAGAATGATAAGACAACCTCCTCTAGGTGTTCAGTAGAAAGTGCAGCAGAATCTGATTTCTGAGAACATTCTAGATCAGATCTTACTTTCTAGCTATAGAAAGGTTTCAGCAAATCTCATTCAACCATAAACCCTAACCCCTACACCCTTAAATAGTGGTGCTGGTATATACAGTGAACAACCCTAGAGCAAGACTGGCGTGAAATAACTCCTAATGAAGAAGAAATCGAGAAAGGAATTAAGGAGAGGAGTTCGGTTAGGGCTTTGAAAGCAAAACCTGCAACTTAATCCAAATAATTACGTGTTAATTGAAAGCTAAACCCAAAACTTTAAAGCATAGTTTGTTTTAAATTAGAGTTTGAAGAAATCCAGAACTCCTAAAATGAACCCAAAGTAGGAATAAGACGGAATACATTTTATCACCTGGATTAACGCTAACCTTCTACTGAATTCTGGATTCTGATTGGTCAGGAGGTCAGATTTATTTTCTTTAACTGCACCTCGGTCAGTAGCACATCTGCACCAGGTCGATCCATTACATTGATTGCTTCTACATAGTTTCTATAGCAACAGCTCTTTTACAAAGACTTGTTTGGCAAACGTTCCCGTTTAGACCCTTGAAGGAGTGACGTTTACTGGAGAGAGAAGTTTATGCAATGTTGATGGAAGGAGCTTCCAGTGTCTGCAGCTTTGTGGCTGTCAGAGATAAAGCTGTAACTTTAGTTTTTCTGACAGATTTTCAGAACTGAGGAGTTTACTGTATGCTTTGCGCTTTCCCAGTAATGTGTCACGCTGAATTTTTTTTTTCCTTAATATCTTCAAAAGAGAGAGAGAGAGAGAGAGAGAGAGAGAGAGAGAGTTGAGGGGTTGTTGAAGGAATGAATATTTATAACTTCTACGACATAAGTGCTAACTTCTTTTTCTCAGATTTCCCATAATATTAAATGTTACTATAAACGGATAAAAAATGTAATCTATTATGTTTTAAAATTTATTACACAATAATGTTAATGTTGACAAATTCCTTAGGTAGGAGATGAATAAAACATTTCAGAGTGTTTTATTTAAAAAAATAAATAAACAGAAATCCACTTTGGTGTTGTTTTCTTTGCTATAGCAACATAACAGGCGAGAGTTTAATTCTTTTTTTAACAGCACTGGACTGGCAGTCTTAGCCCTAAACCCTAAATCCTGGTGTCAGAGAAGTCCCTGTATCCATGTCTGGTTTAGTGTCGTAAATGTAGAGACCTGAGGGTTTAACACTCTTAACAGGTTAAACTGAAGCTTTAAAGCCAAAGCAGGCAGTGATTTAGAGCAGCTAGCCTTCTCTAAATCTAAACCTCTACAAAGTATTATATCTAAAGACGTTTTGGAGAGAGAGAGAGAGAGAGAGAGAGAGAGAGAGAGAGAGAGAGAGAGAATGACACAGACAGACAGGCAGGCAGGAGGATGATCCCCAGACGTCTGAAGAGATGTTTCTCAAGCCAGCAGAGTTGGATTTTAGTTCTTGTATTTCTCTGACCGAACCTTCTTCATCATCTCTAACCCCTCCACCCTAAAGTGTGTTGGAGAGAGCACTCTAACAGGTCCCTCAGAAGCACTGAAACTCAGAAGGAGACCAGACTCTGGGATTTACCTGTGGTCTGGTGCTGGTTAATCCTGACGGCAGTGAATCCTCTCTCCACGAGCGCCTGCTTGACATCCCTGCAGCTCCGCGAGACTCCATCATCACCATCCTCCTCATCCTCCACGCGCTCGGCTCCTCGTCCTCCTGAGCAGAGGCAGAGCGCCGCGGACAGAGCCAGCACACACACCTGCAGCCTCACCATGCTCACCAAGCCAACTAAAAACACCTTAAAAACACACTCCAATTTAAAGCCCAGTTCCCTTATAGGTCCGTCCGCCTTGCGCTCTGATCAGAGTTTCCTCTTCGCGCTCTTCATAGCGCAGCGCGTGCTAAAGCGGCAGCGCGCTAGAAAAAAAAGAAAACAAAAAAAAAAATCCGCACCGACCAACAGCAGCTCAATAAGTTCTCCGCCGTACCCCGAGCTGCTGCTGCATGTCAGTGTGTGTGTGTGAGAGAGAGTGCGCGAGACAGAGACAGCACACACAGCAACACACACACACACACACACACTCAGACCGAGTTCGTGCGCCGAGAAAATCCCGGAGTGGAGTCGCCGGAGGAGCGCGTGAGGAGGATATTTTTATTTAGCCTACATGATGATTAATATGGTCGCTCAAGTACCAGATGGGAAAGTGCTGCTAGCCTGCCTAATGTGGAGTTAAACTGCCAAAAAGCGCTAAACAACAACAACAAGATCATTAAAATATCGACATTGAAAAAAAAAAAAATTCGGAAAAAAATGGTCATGTATATAGAACTGTATTAAGCTTAAACATGCTCGTGTGGTCAGTGGTACTGAGGCAACAGACACTCAGCCATGAACCCTAACCCCTACACCCCTACCGAGTGGAATTAGTGCAGCACATGATTCAGGGTTCAGTATGTTTTATACAGCCATGAACCCTAACACCCTAAAGCCCTAAATGGAATGATAAATTTCATTTTCCTTCTGCTTCAGTACCGCCATTGAAAGGTTTAGGGTGTAGAGGTGAAGTGATGAATATCTCTCCGTCTCTGTACCTGGAACATCTGCAGGTGTCCCTCTCCCTCTGCCTCTGTACCCACAGGATTACCTTCATTTCTGTGCCAGGAGGATCTACTGCTGTCCCCCTGTCTCTGTACTTGGAGGATCTACAGGTGTCCCCCTGTCTCTGTATTTGGAGGATCTACTGCTGTCCCCCTGTCTCTGTACTTGGAGGATCTACAGGTGTCCCCCTGTCTCTGTATTTGGAGGATCTACTGCTGTCCCCCTGTCTCTGTACTTGGAGGATCTACTTTTTTCCCCTCTGTCTCTGTTCATGGATAATCTACAGGTGTCCCTATGTCTCTGTTGTTGTTGATCTTTCAGCTGCTCCCTACGTGTGTGAGGGACCAACTGGTCCGCACATCAACTTGGCACAGGTTTTATGCCGGATGCCCTTCCTGACACAACCCTCCCATTTTATCCGGGCTTGGGACCGGCACTACAACTAGTGGCTGGGGTCGGGCACTAGCCGGGAATCGAACCTGGGCCTTCCACATGATAGGCGAGAAACCTCTGTCTCTGTTCATGGATAATCTACAGGTGTTCCTCTGTCTCTGTACTTGGAGGATCTACTGTAGCATTGAGGCTGTAGATGAAGGTTTCAACCAACTAAGCCATAATCCCTACACCATTATTGAGTGGTATTGAAGCAGTAGATGAATATTTCAAGATGCCTCGTTCAGCTGTAAACTCTAACTCTGACACCCTTAAGCCCTTAAATGGTACTATTGAAATGTTTGAGGAAGAACCATGAACCATAAGACCTAAACCCTACACCTTCAAATGGTGGGACTGGAGCAGAAGATGAAAGTTTCAACACATCTCCTTCAGACATCAATCCTAAGCCCTAAACCATACACCCTCAAACTGGGGGTACTTGAGTAGTAGCTAAATAATTTAGCAGGTCTCATTCAGACCTAAATTCTAAAACACAACACCATAAACCTTTCATCATTGATATTGAGGCAGAAGATTCAGGTTTCAATACATCTTATTCATTATTAAACTTCAGATCTACCAGGTATAGAGACAGAGGAACACCTGTAGCTCTAAGTACAGTGACAGGGGGACAACAGTAGATCCTCCAAGGACAGAGACAGAGGGACAACAGTAGATCCTCCAAGTACAAAGATGGAGGGACACCACTAGATCCTCCAAGTACAGAGACAGAGCGATAACAGTAAATCCTTCAAGTACAGAGACAGAGGAACACCCGTAGATCATTTAGGTACAGAGACAGAGGAAGACCATAGATCTCCAGGCACAGAGATAGATGGACAACAATAGATCCTCCAATTACAGAGACAGGTCATCCAGGTACAGAGGCAGAGGGACACCTGCAGATGTTCCAGGTACAGAGATGGAGGGATATTCATCATTTCACCTCTACACCCTAAACCTTTCAATAATGGTACTGAAGCAGAAGATGCAATCAAACATCTCAATCATTTGAAACAACAATTTAAAGACACCTGCAGATCCACCAGGTACAGAGACAGAAGAACACCTGTTGATCATCCAGGTACAGAGATGGAGTGACACCAACAGCTCTTCCAAGTGCGGAGACACCTGAGACTCCTCCAAGTCCACATATGGAAAGGCACCTGCAGCTCCTCAAGGTACAGAAACAGGCAGGCAGATCCTCCAGGCACAAAGCCAGAGGGGCAACTGAAGCTTTTTCATGTACAGAGACAGAGGGACACCTGCAGAAACTCCAATTATAGGGAAGGAGGGACACCTGCAGATGCACCAAGGACAAAGATGAAGGGACACCAGCAGATCCTCCAGGCACAGAGATAGAGGGACACCTGCAGATCCTTCAAGCTGGAATTCTGATTTCATTCTAGAGACAGTAGAGTTAATTCAGTGTCAGGTACAACACACAGTGTGTGTGTGTGTGTGTGTGTGAGAGAGAGAGAGAGAGAGAGTTTCTATCTGAATCTGAGGTGTGAAATCATTAACCTGGCCAGTCAAACACGCCTGCTGTCCTCCAAGATCAAAGCCTTATGAATTTGGTGTAAAATGATCTCTCTAGCCGGGAATCTCCTTTAGCCGAAGGGGAAGACATGCTCCACTTCCCCTGGATCAAACCTCACCACCTAATTAATACACACTTACAATAATTAACACAACCTTCATCATAATTTACACACCAACTGACATACTTAACACAATGATATTTGGTAATTAATGCAGAGTAAATAACTCACTGTTGTCTGCAAATCATTTAAATCAAACGAACCACTGCCTTAACAAACCTCTTATTAACACTTAGTGCTGCATTAACACTGCTGGCTTTATTAATAGTGATCACTGGTTTGGCATCAGATACTGCATTAACACCAACAGCTGCATTAACCATGGGGGCTGAATTAACACCCAGCACCTCATTATAAAGAGATAACACATTAACACAAGGAGCTAAATTAACACTAAGCTCTCTAGTAACTCTGCACACTGCATTAACACCAGGTTTAGTATTAACACATGAACCCACATTAATGCCAAACACTGCATTAACACTGGAAGCTGTATTAATAGCACTCACTGCATTAATGCAGAGTCGTATAAACATACTGCATTAATATCAGGAGCTGCATTACACTAAGAGCTGCATTAACCTCAGCAACTGCATTAACACCACAAAGCATTCCATTAAAAACTAGCATGGCAGCAGGAATGGCTGCATTAACACCAGAAAATACATTACAATAACAAGAAGAGAAATGTATTAACACCAGACACTGCATTAACATTGAGTGCTGCATTAAAACTGTTGAGCTGCATTAGCATTAAGACCTGCATGAACTACTTACTTTAATACAGAAGAGCTGCACTGGCATCAATAACTGCAGTAATATCAGTAGCTACATTAACATTGAGAACGGCATTAACACTGAGAACTGCATTAACATCAAGAGCTGTGTTGACATTAACACTAAAAGCTACAGTAACACTAGGCACTGCATTAACATTAAAAGCTACAGTAACACTAGGCACTGCATTAACACTAAGAGCTACAGTAACACAACACACTGCATTAACACTAAGAGCTACAGTAACACAACACACTGCATTAACACTAAGAGCTACAGTAACACTGGGCACTGCATTAACACTAAAAGCTACAGTAACACAACACACTACATTAACACTAAGAGCTACAGTAACACTAAGCACTGCATTAACACTATGAGCTACAGTAACACAACACACTGCATTAACACTAAGAGCTACAGTAACACTAGGCACTGCATTAACACTAAGAGCTACAGTAACACAACACACTGCATTAACACTAAAAGCTACAGTAACACAACACACTACATTAACACTAAGAGCTACAGTAACACTAGGCACTGCATTAACACTAAGAGCTACAGTAACACAACACACTGCATTAACACTAAAATCTACAGTAACACAACACACTACATTAACACTAAGAGCTACAGTAACACTAGGCACTGCATTAACACTAAGAGCTACAGTAACACGACACACTGCATTAACACTAAGAGCTACAGTAACACAACACACTGCATTAACACTAAAAGCTACAGTAACACAACACACTACATTAACACTAAGAGCTACAGTAACACTAAGCACTGCATTAACACTAAGAGCTACAGTAACACAACACACTGCATTAACACTAAGAGCTACAGTAACACTAGGCACTGCATTAACACCAAGAGCTACAGTAACACGACACACTGCATTAACACTAAGAGCTACAGTAACACTAAGCACTGCATTAACACTAAGAGCTACAGTAACACAACACACTGCATTAACACTAAGAGCTACAGTAACACTAGGCACTGCATTAACACCAAGAGCTACAGTAACACAACACACTGCATTAACACTAAGAGCTACAGTAACACTAGGCACTGCATTAACACCAAGAGCTACAGTAACACAACACACTGCATTAACACTAAGAGCTACAGTAACACTACACACTGCATTAACACTAAGAGCTACAGTAACACTAGGCACTGCATTAACACTAAGAGCTACAGGAACACAACACACTGCATTAACACTAAGAGCTACAGTAACACTAGGCACTGCATTAACACTAAGAGCTACAGTAACACTAGGCACTGCATTAACACTAAGAGCTACAGTAACACAACACACTGCATTAACACTAAGAGCTACAGTAACACTAGGCACTGCATTAACACTAAGAGCTACAGTAACACTAGGCACTGCATTAACACTAAGAGCTACAGTAACACAACACACTGCATTAACACTAAGAGCTACAGTAACACTAGGCACTGCATTAACACTAAGAGCTACAGTAACACAACACACTGCATTAACACTAAGAGCTACAGTAACACTAGGCACTGCATTAACACTAAGAGCTACAGTAACACTAAGCACTGCATTAACACTATGAGCTACAGTAACACAACACACTGCATTAACACTAAGAGCTACAGTAACACAACACACTACATTAACACTAAGAGCTACAGTAACACTAGGCACTGCATTAACACTAAGAGCTACAGTAACACAACACACTGCATTAACACTAAGAGCTACAGTAACACTAGGCACTGCATTAACACTAAGAGCTACAGTAACACTAGGCACTGCATTAACACTAAGAGCTACAGTAACACAACACACTGCATTAACACTAAGAGCTACAGTAACACAACACACTGCATTAACACTAAGAGCTACAGTAAAAACAACACACTGCATTAACACTAAGAGCTACAGTAAAAACAACACACTGCATTAACACTAAGAGCTACAGTAACACAACACACTGCATTAACACTAAGAGCTACAGTAACACAACACACTGCATTAACACTAAGAGCTACAGTAAAACAACACACTGCATTAACACTAAGAGTTACAGTAACACAACACACTGCATTAACACTAAGAGCTACAGTAAAACAACACACTGCATTAACACTAAGAGCTACAGTAACACAGCACACTGCATTAACACTAAGAGCTACAGTAACACTAGGCACTGCATTAACACTATGAGCTACAGTAACACAACACACTGCATTAACACTAAGAGCTACAGTAACACTAGGCACTGCATTAACACCAAGAGCTACAGTAACACTAGGCACTGCATTAACACTAAGAGCTACAGTAACACAACACACTGCATTAACACTAAGAGCTACAGTAACACTAGGCACTGCATTAACACTAAGAGCTACAGTAACACAACACACTGCATTAACACTAAGAGCTACAGTAACACTAGGCACTGCATTAACACTAAGAGCTACAGTAACACTAGGCACTGCATTAATACTAAGAGCTACAGTAACACAACACACTGCATTAACACTAAGAGCTACAGTAACACTAGGCACTGCATTAACACTAAGAGCTACAGTAACACAACACACTGCATTAACACTAAGAGCTACAGTAACACTAGGCAGTGCATTAACACTATGAGCTACAGTAACACAACACACTGCATTAACACTAAGAGCTACAGTAACACTAGGCAGTGCATTAACACTATGAGCTACAGTAACACAACACACTGCATTAACACTAAGAGCTACAGTAACACTAGGCACTGCATTAACACCAAGAGCTACAGTAACACTAGGCACTGCATTAACACTAAGAGCTACAGTAACACAACACACTGCATTAACACTAAGAGCTACAGTAACACAACACACTGCATTAACACTAAGAGCTACAGTAAAACAACGCACTGCATTAACACTAAGAGCTACAGTAACACTAGGCACTGCATTAACACTAAGAGCTACAGTAACACAACACACTGCATTAACACTAAGAGCTACAGTAACACAACACACTGCATTAACACTAAGAGCTACAGTAACACAACACACTGCATTAACACTAAGAGCTACAGTAACACTAGGCACTGCATTAACACTAAGAGCTACAGTAACACAACACACTGCATTAACACTAAGAGCTACAGTAACACAACACACTGCATTAACACTAAGAGCTACAGTAACACAACACACTGCATTAACACTAAGAGCTACAGTAACACAACACAGTGCATTAACACTAAGAGCTACAGTAACACAACACACTGCATTAACACTAAGAGCTACAGTAACACAACACACTGCATTAACACTAAGAGCTACAGTAACACAACACACTGCATTAACACTAAGAGCTACAGTAACACTAGGCACTGCATTAACACTAAGAGCTACAGTAACACAACACACTGCATTAACACTAAGAGCTACAGTAACACAACACACTGCATTAACACTAAGAGCTACAGTAACACAACACACTGCATTAACACTAAGAGCTACAGTAACACAACACACTGCATTAACACTAAGAGCTACAGTAACACTACACACTACATTAACACAAAGAGCTACAGTAACACAACGCACTGCATTAACACTAAAAGCTACAGTAACACTAGGCACTGCATTAACCGCTGCTATAGTTATACTTATGTTTATTCTATTTGCACTACCTCAACTGCCGCTGTGTATTTTTGCACAATATTTTTGCACAATACTTTTTTTCTACATCATTTCACTTTATCTATTTTATTTCACTTACATTCCAGTACACGTTCTTTTATTTCCTTTCAGCGCTAA
This sequence comes from Hemibagrus wyckioides, assembly GCF_019097595.1. Lineage (NCBI taxonomy): Eukaryota > Metazoa > Chordata > Actinopteri > Siluriformes > Bagridae > Hemibagrus > Hemibagrus wyckioides. The sequence continues at coordinate 5,987,131 of NC_080735.1, forward strand.
GTGTCCTGTGTTCTTTTTTGTTGTCTTTATTGTATTTATTGTCTTTTTTGCACTGTCTTGTCTATGCTCTGTTTGCACCTAGCTGCACACTGTGCACTTTACGTGGCTAAGACAAACTTCTGTCCTAGCTCTGTGGTGTTGTTTGTTGTTTTGTATTGTATTAGTAGTTGTATGTTTATGTAGCACCAGGTCCTGGAGAAACGTTGTTTCATTTCACTATGTACTGCGCCAGCTGTATGTGGTTGAAATGACAATAAAAGCTTCTTGAATCTTCTTCTTCTTGAACACTAAGAGCTACAGTAACACAACACACTGCATTAACACTAAGAGCTACAGTAACACAACACACTGCATTAACACTAAGAGCTACAGTAACACAACACACTGCATTAACACTAAGAGCTACAGTAACACAACACACTGCATTAACACTAAGAGCTACAGTAACACAACACACTGCATTAACACTAAGAGCTACAGTAACACAACACACTGCATTAACACTAAGAGCTACAGTAACACAACACACTGCATTAACACTAAGAGCTACAGTAACACAACACACTGCATTAACACTAAGAGCTACAGTAACACTAGGCACTGCATTAACACTAAGAGCTACAGTAACACAACACACTGCATTAACACTAAGAGCTACAGTAACACAACACACTGCATTAACACTAAGAGCTACAGTAACACAACACACTGCATTAACACTAAGAGTTACAGTAACACAACACACTGCATTAACACAAAGAGCTACAGTAAAACAACACACTGCATTAACACTAAGAGCTACAGTAACACAACACACTGCATTAACACTAAGAGTTACAGTAACACAACACACTGCATTAACACTAAGAGCTACAGTAACACAACACACTGCATTAACACTAAGAGCTACAGTAACACAACACACTGCATTAACACTAAGAGCTACAGTAACACAACACACTGCATTAACACTAAGAGCTACAGTAACACAACACACTGCATTAACACTAAGAGCTACAGTAACACTAGGCACTGCATTAACACTAAGAGCTACAGTAACACAACACACTGCATTAACACTAAGAGCTACAGTAACACAACACACTGCATTAACACTAAGAGCTACAGTAACACAACACACTGCATTAACACTAAGAGCTACAGTAAAACAACGCACTGCATTAACACTAAGAGCTACAGTAACACAACACACTGCATTAACACTAAGAGCTACAGTAACACAACACACTGCATTAACACTAAGAGCTACAGTAACACAACACACTACATTAACACAAAGAGCTACAGTAAAACAACACACTGCATTAACACTAAGAGCTACAGTAACACAACACACTGCATTAACACTAAGAGCTACAGTAACACAACACACTGCATTAACACTAAGAGTTACAGTAACACAACACACTGCATTAACACTAAGAGCTACAGTAAAACAACACACTGCATTAACACTAAGAGCTACAGTAACACAACACACTGCATTAACACTAAGAGCTACAGTAACACAACACACTGCATTAACACTAAAAGCTACAGTAACACAACACACTACATTAACACTAAGAGCTACAGTAACACAACACACTGCATTAACACTAAGAGCTACAGTAACACAACGCACTGCATTAACACTAAGAGCTACAGTAACACAACACACTGCATTAACACTAAGAGCTACAGTAACACAACACACTGCATTAACACTAAGAGCTACAGTAACACAACACACTGCATTAACACTAAGAGCTACAGTAACACAACACACTGCATTAACACTAAGAGCTACAGTAACACAACACACTGCATTAACACTAAGAGCTACAGTAACACAACACACTGCATTAACACTAAGAGCTACAGTAACACAACACACTACATTAACACTAAGAGCTACAGTAAAACAACGCACTGCATTAACACTAAGAGCTACAGTAAAACAACGCACTGCATTAACACTAAGAGCTACAGTAACACAACACACTGCATTAACACTAAAAGCTACAGTAACACAACGCACTGCATTAACACTAAAAGCTACAGTAACACAACGCACTACATTAACACTAAGAGCTACAGTAAAACAACGCACTGCATTAACACTAAGAGCTACAGTAACACAACGCACTGCATTAACACTAAAAGCTACAGTAACACAACGCACTGCATTAACACTAAAAGCTACAGTAACACAACGCACTACATTAACACTAAGAGCTACAGTAAAACAACACACTGCATTAACACTAAGAGCTACAGTAAAACAACACACTGCATTAACACTAAGAGCTACAGTAACACAACACACTGCATTAACACTAAGAGCTACAGTAACACAACACACTGCATTAACACTAAGAGTTACAGTAACACAACACACTGCATTAACACTAAGAGCTACAGTAACACAACACACTGCATTAACACTAAGAGCTACAGTAACACAACACACTGCATTAACACTAAGAGCTACAGTAACACAACACACTACATTAACACTAAGAGCTACAGTAACACAACACACTGCATTAACACTAAGAGCTACAGTAACACAACACACTACATTAACACTAAGAGCTACAGTAAAACAACGCACTGCATTAACACTAAGAGCTACAGTAAAACAACGCACTGCATTAACACTAAGAGCTACAGTAACACAACGCACTGCATTAACACTAAAAGCTACAGTAACACAACGCACTGCATTAACACTAAAAGCTACAGTAACACAACGCACTGCATTAACACTAAAAGCTACAGTAACACTAGGCACTGCATTAACACTAAGAGCTACAGTAACACAACACACTGCATTAACACTAAAAGCTACAGTAACACAACGCACTGCATTAACACTAAAAGCTACAGTAACACAACACACTACATTAACACTAAGAGCTACAGTAAAACAACGCACTGCATTAACACTAAGAGCTACAGTAACACAACGCACTGCATTAACACTAAGAGCTACAGTAACACAACACACTACATTAACACAAAGAGCTACAGTAAAACAACGCACTGCATTAACACTAAGAGCTACAGTAACACAACGCACTGCATTAACACTAAGAGCTACAGTAACACTAGGCACTGCATTAACACTAAGAGCTACAGTAACACAACACACTGCATTAACACTAAGAGCTACAGTAAAACAACACACTGCATTAACACTAAGAGCTACAGTAAAACAACGCACTGCATTAACACTAAAAGCTACAGTAACACTAGGCACTGCATTAACACTAAGAGCTACAGTAACACAACACACTGCATTAACACTAAGAGCTACAGTAACACAACACACTGCATTAACACTAAGAGCTACAGTAAAACAACGCACTGCATTAACACTAAGAGCTACAGCAAAACAACGCACTGCATTAACACTAAAAGCTACAGTAACACTAGGCACTGCATTAACACTAAGAGCTACAGTAACACAACACACTGCATTAACACTAAGAGCTACAGTAACACTAGGCACTGCATTAACACTAAGAGCTACAGTAACACTAGGCACTGCATTAACACTAAGAGCTACAGCAAAACAACGCACTGCATTAACACTAAAAGCTACAGTAACACAACACACTGCATTAACACTAAAAGCTACAGTAACACTAGGCACTGCATTAACACTAAGAGCTACAGTAACACAACACACTGCATTAACACTAAGAGCTACAGTAACACTAGGCACTGCATTAACACTAAGAGCTACAGTAACACTAGGCACTGCATTAACACTAAGAGCTACAGTAAAACAACACACTGCATTAACACTAAGAGCTACAGTAAAACAACACACTGCATTAACACTAAGAGCTACAGTAACACAACACACTGCATTAACACTAAGAGCTACAGTAACACTAGGCACTGCATTAACACTAAGAGCTACAGTAAAACAACACACTGCATTAACACTAAGAGCTACAGTAAAACAACACACTGCATTAACACTAAGAGCTACAGTAACACAACACACTGCATTAACACTAAGAGCTACAGTAACACTAGGCACTGCATTAACACTAAGAGCTACAGTAAAACAACACACTGCATTAACACTAAGAGCTACAGTAACACAACACACTGCATTAACACTAAGAGCTACAGTAACACAACACACTGCATTAACACTAAGAGCTACAGTAACACTAGGCACTGCATTAACACTAAGAGCTACAGTAACACTAGGCACTGCATTAACACTAAGAGCTACAGTAACACAACACACTGCATTAACACTAAGAGCTACAGTAACACAACACACTGCATTAACACTAAGAGCTACAGTAACACAACACACTGCATTAACACTAAGAGCTACAGTAAAACAACACACTGCATTAACACTAAGAGCTACAGTAACACTAGGCACTGCATTAACACTAAGAGCTACAGTAACACTAGGCACTGCATTAACACTAAGAGCTACAGTAAAACAACACACTGCATTAACACTAAGAGCTACAGTAACACAACACACTGCATTAACACTAAGAGCTACAGTAACACAACACACTGCATTAACACTAAGAGCTACAGTAACACAACACACTGCATTAACACTAAGAGCTACAGTAAAACAACACACTGCATTAACACTAAGAGCTACAGTAACACAACACACTGCATTAACACTAAGAGCTACAGTAACACAACACACTGCATTAACACTAAGAGCTACAGTAACACTAGGCACTGCATTAACACTAAGAGCTACAGTAACACAACACACTGCATTAACACTAAGAGCTACAGTAACACAACACACTGCATTAACACTAAGAGCTACAGTAACACAACACACTGCATTAACACTAAGAGCTACAGTAACACTAGGCACTGCATTAACACTAAGAGCTACAGTAACACAACACACTGCATTAACACTAAGAGCTACAGTAACACAACACACTGCATTAACACTAAGAGCTACAGTAACACAACACACTGCATTAACACTAAGAGCTACAGTAACACTAGGCACTGCATTAACACTAAGAGCTACAGTAACACTAGGCACTGCATTAACACTAAGAGCTACAGTAACACAACACACTGCATTAACACTAAGAGCTACAGTAACACAACACACTGCATTAACACTAAGAGCTACAGTAACACAACACACTGCATTAACACTAAGAGCTACAGTAAAACAACACACTGCATTAACACTATGAGCTACAGTAACACAACACACTGCATTAACACTAAGAGCTACAGTAACACTAGGCACTGCATTAACACAAACCAATCAGAAACTAGGAACTAGGGGCAGATTTATTACACTTTATTTCACACAAGGCTCCTTTAAAAATCCCATAATGCACACAAAATTTTATATTCTGTTCATGTTCAGTCATCCATATGTTTGTGTGTGTGTGTGTGTGTGTGAGAGAGAGAGAGAGAGAGAGAGAGAGAAACACTCATCAAAAGCGTGACATTCTCCTGAACTCATTACTCATCAGCGCTTTCTCCTGGACTCTTTCTGCTGACCGACAGAGGCACACGTCTCACCACCTGGGCACAAGGTATCACAGTACACATACATACACACACACCTCAGTGTAACGGTGTGAACAGTGTGTGAGTGTAAAACATAATTGAATCAGCCACTCATGACACACATTTAAATGAGTAAAGATGTTAAAATGCAAAGGATTGTGGGATTATGGCCTGGTTAGGTACAGAAATACACACCTTATGTGTATATGTGTGTGTGTGTGTTGTGTTTATTTGTTTGTATCTTTATATTCTCTTTCCCTTTCCGTGTATCCACTCCACACAAATGGTTTTCCTTCATGTTTTATCCACTGAGTAAGACGGAGTGAAACATTTTAAATCCTTTGCGATAAAATCTGTCTTTCTGACACACACACACACACACACACACACGCTCACGCTCGATACCATCCACGTACATTAGACAATGTGTTATTCTTTCACTTTATCCTGACATAGTAATGGTTCCTTCATCGGTTACAAAGCTGATAAGCACACTCACACACACACACACTCACACAGAGACACAGACACAGACACACACACACACCGTCAGCATTACTGAAGGAAACACCGTGCCCTGAAGGGGACGGAGAAAGCGCTCTTTCTTCTGCAGTGAGACAAATCAGTGGATACTGATGCTCCGCCCACTGGCCTCGAGCACAAACACACACTCATCAGTATATATTCAGCAGTGTTCCTGGAGAAACGGATAAAAGCGCCCAGAGACACGGAGGACACACGGAGACATCACCACCCCGCACTTTGAAGTGCACTTAGCAGCTATTTGCTGGAGGAGTGTTTGCTCATAATGCTGCTCTGTTCTTTTCAGCTCAATAACACACACATTTTCTTTCCATTCTGAAGGAAATGCAGCGAGATGAGATAATAAACTATCGCCCAAGCACAGCAGGAATCGTCTTACAGCTTCAGCATGCACACATGATAACGACATATTTTCTAATCAGGCTGTAGGTAGTGTTAAAGAAATCTATCTGAAATGGAATCCTTACCCAATGATCAACCGTTCCAAAATCTGTCAAAACACTTTTTCTATCTTGCAAGTCAAATGAAATCAGCTGTGAAGGCTTTATTGTAGCAAATAAAAAACTCAGCCTCATGCTGTTAAAGTAAAATCCTCGATGAAGGGACGATGCAGAGTTACTGTTACACACACAGAACTTGATTATTTTCTTATAAAAGCATGGCACATCTCTGAAATCCAGCTTATTTGCTTTACACCACAGCAATTTGCAACCAAAAGAACGTCACATCTGACAAATTATATATCAGACCTGGTTATGGATCCGCACAAACAAGTCCCTGGTATCACTTAGCAACTATAAACCCTGCCGAAAAAAACTCTGAGAATCTTTCTGTCTGACACTGTAGACTCCTTCCCTAAACATTAAATAAACATATCATTTATTTACAGATGATTTCTACAATCTCACACCGAGTGTACTCCTCAAAAATGAGGTTCTTTGGTGTTCTATATAGAACCTGAGGGCTGATAGAAACTTTTCCCAAAAATGTTAAGTGGATAAGGTGTTGGACTACTGGTCAGAAAGTTGTGAGTTGAAATCCCAGCTCCACCCTGCTGGGCCCCTGAGCAAGGCCCTTAGCCCTCAATTGCATACTTGCAATAAAATGTTAGTCGTTCTGCGTATGGGTGTCTCCCAAATGCCATAAATATCATGAAACTTTTATTACAATGGTTCTGTACAAATGATTAAGGTTAACTCAATGATTCTTTTTAATGAATGGTTTCACCAGAAGTAATATTTTAGGGTTGCTTATTCAAAGTGAGTCATAGAAAGCTTCCTTTTTAGATACTGTTACACACACTAGGGGATCTAAGTGAAAAGAAATACAATGTTTGGATTGAAAAAATATGAATAACAGACATACTATTCTTTTTTTTAGGCTATTTTCAGTGGAATGCTGGGGCAGTCTGAGCTAAACACTGCCAAAATTCTATGAAAAAAATATGCCTTAATATATTAAGCCACCACTCCGAGTAGTGCATACAGACCTGTGTACAGGGCAGCACATCAATCCTGGGCTCTCCAAAAAAACATAAAAACCCCAAGATTTTCAAATCATTTGAAAAGGATGCCATTTTGACTCACAGCAACACCATACATCTGTCCCCGCTTTGTAATGGTGGATTCTGGTTTTTAAAAACTCGAAGACTAAGTTTTTTGTTCCTGATTGCGCAGACTCAGAAATGATTGTGGACTGACTGAGACGGCACTGGAGCTCCACTCCACTTATGTTTGGCGGTATCTCTGTGGAGAGAGTGAGTGAGAACTTCAGGTACCTTTGGAGTACACATCTCTGAGGACCTGACCTGGAGTCATCACATCCAAACCCAGCTGAAGAAATCCAGACAGCGACTCTACCACCTGGGATTACTGAGGAAATTCAGGATCTCCCCAGTGATCCTGAGACCTTTCTATACTGGTGCTATAGAAATTCTTCTGACTCAGTGTGGTACAGTAACTGCACTATCCAGGACCGCAAAAGAGTGCAGAGAGTGATGTGCTTAGCTGAGTGTGTCTCCAGGTCTCTCTACCCCAGAGCTATGAACATCATCAAGGACTCCACCCACCCTAATAACTGCCTGTTCAGCTTGATATAATCATGCAAACGTTGCCACAGTCTGCGGGCAAAAACCGAGAGGCTCAGGAGGAGCTTCATCCCTTAGGCTATCAGCCTCCTTAACACGGACATGTCCATCTCACAAATCAGTTCCGATTCCATAAAGACTTATTTACTTCAGTGAAACTCTGCACACACACTTTACTCTCACTACTACCACTTCCTTTTCTGTAACATTTGCACATCCTGAACTATTTCTACATGGAACCTAATTGCACATTAAGCTACAACATGTAATATACAGTGGAACCTCGGCATACGAATTTGTACGAAGTTCTTAAGATAAAAAGAAGTTCTTAAGATAAAAATTTGTATTGTGAAACAAATTTTCCCATAAGAAGTAATGTAAATGCAGAAAATCCGTTCCAGCCACCCAAAAATATGACCAATATGACCAATACAAAGCGTAGGTAAACTGTATGGCTGCTTACAAAGAACTGACCCAAGCCAAGCATTCCATGTCAAGGGTCCTCACAGGAAGTCGTGCCACCAAGCTTGGTCTAAAAATAGAGCAGGCCGCCCACACCACCAATCTGTCACCTGAAAAATCACCTAGCTTTTGAACGCATGCTGAAGGCAACGTTGGTATCGTGGGTTGACTCTTTCCAACAGCTTTCGCTGACTAAAAAAAAATCTTAAAATTCGTAAACTGGCTTCGGTTGACTTTCCACTGACGCTAACAAGTTTTGAATGGCTCCTGGACATATGTGCAACTTTGCCAGCATTCGGTTCGGATCGGTTCGTTTGCATGCCGAAAATGCTTCGTATGCCGATGCAAATTTCTTGCAAAACTTCTCAAGGCGAACATTCATAAAGGAGGATATTCAAATGCTGAGGTTCCACTGTGTTGCACAATCGTTCTATTACCTTTTTTATTTTTTTCCTCTTTATTTTTCTCTTTTTCAACTTTTTTATTTACTTTTATTAGTTTATTTATATACTCAATCCTTGATCTTGAATCATCGAACATTATAGAACACGACATGACTCACCATCATTTTACTGTTTTTATTATTTTGGTGCTGTTATGTTATACATCTGCATTCTTATGAGTTTTGATTAACTGCTCCTGCACTGAGGAATATATATCACTCAGATTTAAGATTGCGTTTCGGATCAAATTGAAAGTAAATCTCATTTAACGAGTTTCTAAACTAGATTGAATGATGTAGAATGACCGCCATCAATTCACAGAGCATTAATGTAATTACACACACAATTACATTGTGAAATCTCATGAGGAAGTTGCCTCTGAAGGGAATTAGAACTATAATATTAAATGTAGGTGATTAAAGCACGCATGGCAGAATGAAGCAGTCTATTTCAAAACACCAAAGTGGTGGATTTGATTCTCAGCTCAGGTGCGAGCTCCGAGTTTGATGTTCTATGAAAATACTCGCTCAGATCATTGAGTTAGATGTACAAAAACTACTAATCACTGATGTTACTCAGTTTAATCACATGTACACATATAAAAATTACATACATTTGGTAGACATGCATATCCAGAGCAACTTGAAATGTTTCCTCATTTTATACAGCTGATGGCTAAGAGCCTTGCTCTGGGGCCCAGCAGTGGCATCTTGGTAGACCGGGGACTCAAACTCACAACCTTCTGAGCAGTAGTTCAGCAACTTAACCATTAAGCTACCACATCCCAGTCAACGCTAAAAGCTTTTTATTCAGTGTGCATTTCTTCCATGTCCCACACCATTCCCCGGAGACTTGCGTGTAGTACATGTACACGTGTTGTGGAAACTAATGATGTCACAATCAGCTAAATAACGTGCGAACAAGTGCAGACACGAGTACAAGTCGTGTTCACATTCACAGCAAAATTCCAGCATGACTCAACTCACCCACCTCCCACAGAGACGCCTCCCAGTCTCTAAAGTAAAACCTGGGTGACTTTTGTAATCAATAGTTCCTTGATTTGGGGTTTGTTGCTCTGAACGAGAGTTCCTTAGCCCTGTGGAATTTTCTGGAAAACTTTATGTGCAGTCACCTTAGCTACATTACTCGACTTCACATATGGATAGAAAGTTTTCCGGGAAAATTCCACAGGGCATCCGGGGAGAGTCCTTTTCTAAACTCGAATAATGTAGGTGAGGTTGAGGAAGTGTCTAGAAGTCTGCAAATAAAACAACTTCTTTCTCTGGAGGTTTTTTTTCCGTTAGTATTTCCCTAAAACATTTCCTTAAAAAAAAGAAAATCCACATTTGGGCTTGGTCGCCACGGCTTTTTCATTTCTCACTTGCGGTTTCATTTGTCAGATGTGATTCATCGTATCGTGGTCACATATCGCCCGGCAGTAGCTACTACCCTACTGAGAGACTCTATAATAAAGCGATCAATTCTCCTCACACTGACTATTCATTGATATTAATTGATGCAGCTCTCAGCCAATCAGAAGACACCGTCCTGACCTTATATTAATGAAGAAGATGGGCTGAAAGAATGAATGACTGTTTAATAACTAAGTCCTGGCTTGTGCATTTAGAAGGGGTGTTTTGTGGTTCTGTATATTTCCTTCGTTTATCTTCTTCGTAAGTGTGCACTTGAGCTTGATTCCCTACTCGTGTTGTTTCCTGCATGGGCTCATTACAGACTACAGAAAGTGCCTGTTTCCTCCCGCAGTGCTGCTCTCTCTGTGTGTGTGTATGTGTGTGTGTGTGTGATGTGTGTGAGATGCATACAGTGATAGAAACTCACATTAACGCCAAAACCGAGTCTCTGAATTATTAACGAGCTTCTCATAATTTATGAATCGTATAGACAAATATGGGCAATTATTGTAAACCTGTGAGAATAGAAGGGCGGATCGTAATTACGCAGTCGCCAAGCGCCATGTGTTTTCTGTCTCTAATGGAGACAGAGAACCAGAGCGAGATGGAGGGGAGACATTACTGCTGGAAACACGGCTGCCTTTACATCTGAAGGGAATTGGAGGCTTTTAATGCACAAAAAAAGGGGGTAGAAATTATTCTAGGGAAAAAAGAAAAAACTATAATAAAAGCATTTCTCATGGCATGACAGCTACTGAATGGAGGTTTCTTTTGCGGCAGATCGTTTTCCGCGAGATCATTTATTATTACTATGAAATGATTATTATTAAAGATTCTTAACTGCTTCGGTTCCTTTCAATAAATGCATTTGTAAACATTTTACAAACTCCAGCTACATGTGGTGCAGTGAAGAATTGCGTCAGTTATTATTTAGAAGTAAAAATGCAAAAAAAAAAACAAAAAAAAAAACAAGCTGCGAACAAAAATCAGGAAAACAAATCGACAAAAAATTTCCAGCATGCTGGGAAAAAAAATATCTGACTGCAGTTATTAGCAAGGGGGCAATTTCCCCATGACCTTTGACCTTTACACAAAGCATGCTATTGCTGTTGTTTATTACAGTGGTGTGTTTCACAGCAGCAATTTTCATATAGAGCCGTTTCTAGAGTTTGGACAGTTCATAGATTGAGGATGGAAATGTCTTTTCAGTTCCTCCAGCATCTGGCGATTTAGCGATTGTAGAAATGAATGCATAATGCAAGCTCCTCGCTATTCAAATTCACATTTTATTTGTCACAAGCATACACAGTAGGACATGTAGTGAAATGCGCTATCAACTGTTGATGTCAAAATAAGAATAAAAAGAGAATAAAATGAAAAATAAAAATAGAATAAAAAAAGAATTATGGAGAAATATAATATTTAATAGAATTATGTATGGGGAAATATGAAAACGTATATATTCCATCACTGATCCGTATTCATATATACATATATATATATATATATATATATATATATATATATATTCATAGTATCATGTTGTGTTGTGTTGTGTGACATCATCAAGACATGATGATGTCACACAAGACATCATCAAGACATGCATCTGGACAAAATGCTTTCTGATTCACGTGCATTAAACATGAGTACAGCTATCACAGTGTCCCGGCACCATGGACAGTTCCTCCCCAGTCCACCCGAGGGCGCCTTTACCCATCATCCCATCATGTGAACTTCTTCTCCTTCTTCTGTTGTTTGATCCAATTAAGTTGAACTGTATGACACTTCCTTTGTCTAGCTTTTGTTTTGTGTGTTGTTTCGCCGTGTGCGTCTGTCTTTGCCTCCCAATTGTGACATATACAGTAATTATATATCTGTTTTTTATTGGTGGTGGTTTTAAAGAAGAACCCCATGCTTGCAATTTTGCCAGTCCAAAAAAAACCCTCAATTTGTTGAGGGTTTTGTTTTGAAACAAATCACAGAAAAAGTCAAACATTTTTAGCTAAAATGATGAAACAATTCAGTGAAATCCCAGACGCCTAGTTCCTGCCTTGCCCTTGTTAATGAGAGAGTTCAGAGGAGAATGGCCTGATAACAGCAGCTAATAAACACTCTATCCAAACATGTTGAGCCGAAAAGCATCTCAGATCACACAAACACACCGCCTACAGACTCACCTGGGCCAGAGAATCTTCTAGTCTCCTGAGACGTGCAGATGGCAGAGTCAGAATTAATCTACCATCTCATCCTTTTGCTTGTTTGCTCTTCAACCAAAATGTGATCTTCAGCCTGTGACTGTTTTCCCTTTTTTTTTCTGCGAGGAAAAAAAAACCCTCTCATGAATATGCAAATTAGATGGCTGTTAGAGTTAATTCAGCATTACAGCTCACAGAAACAATTAAATATTAAATAAACTGCTGAAGGATTCAGCAGAAAGCCAGATTTCGCTCGCTGCGTGAACGTCAGACGCCGGAGCCGGCGGTGAGAGTGTGATCATCATCAGCAGAGTGTTTTGCAAATTTGGGATTATTTTGCTACATTAAAGCTATAAATACTGCATTTTCATCTCTGCCTTTTCACATATTCATTTCCATCTCCTGCTTTTTAACATAGCCATTTGTTTCATTTTAATGAGTCCATTTTGATCAGCACACTTTTACATATACATTTTTTATCAGTTTAACATTTTATTTTGCAGGTCCGTTAATGCATTTTCACAGCTTCAGTTCTTTCATTATTGCATTTTTCTTTGTTTTTTCCCCATGTTCATGAATGCGTTTTTTCACCGCTTCGATTTAAAAAAAAAAAAAATGAATGTTGATCAATGCAATTTCCTTAACGAATTTCCGCTCGCTGTGTTAAATTGTTGTCATTAGCCTTGTTTGCTTGGAGTGTGTGAGTGTGTGTGTGAAAGGAAAAAAAAGAGCAATGAATTAAGTGCTGAACAGCTGATTAAAAATGCATTGCTCAGATTAATGGCAGTGTGCATGGTTTTACACTTCAGCTCCCAGACAGTTTTAGCGGGAAATGGGCGAGAGTTATTAATGTAACTGTGTTCTGCTGGACTCCACAGCGCCTCCTAAGATGACCAGAGGAACTGCAGCTTTTTTAAAAATCATAAAATATTAACCTGTTAAAACAAAAGCTGTGGAATTCATATTTATGTATTGACATTGTTCTTCTACAACAAAATATACTTTTAAAAAATAAAATCATTAGATTTCAACTATATTTCAATAAGAATTCAACTAGTAATTTCCTATTTTAGTTGTGTAATCAGTTATCACTGTCACTAAGGTTTTTTTAAGCAAAAAGTGCAGGAACTTTATGCAGGTCTGAGCTGAATCCTTAAGTACACTTCTAATTATACTTTCCACACACACACACACACACACACACACACATTTTGACCTCAGTTAGTCTTACCCTGCAGCAAGTGCTTTAACCTTTCGTTTTGTCATGTGAATTGTTTCTGCTGTTTTTTGGGGATGGGGTAAAGGTGAGGTGGGGTGTGTGTGGGGGTGTTGGTTAATTCCCATCATGCCCCGAGGTGACACACACACGACACGCTCTGAGCTACAATTAAAAATCAAACGTGTTTACAAAAGCTGTTCTGCTCTGAACAATCGATATTTCTTGGCATGTGAAGGAGCCACAAGGCAAATGGTGACAATACCACACACACACACCTACGCAATGTGCATTCAGAGAGTTTCTGAAGCCTCCAGCCAATCAGAGGGCCGGAGGTGAAACGATTCATTTTCCATTCTTCTCGTTGGCTATTTTTCACTCTAGCTGGTGTAAAGGGTGTGACATGTTCTGCCCCGCAGATTAAAACGATTAAACATGTAAAGCAATGGCCAGGAATCTCAGCGGGACGAATTAGTGCTCACATCAAAGTGGAGATTAGATCAAGCGAAGTTCTTCCTCTGGTTCTCCCTCAGAAGAGGGAGTTTCGCCCCTGTAAAGTTACAACACAATGTCGAGCTTTTTAGAACTCTCAGCCTTTTAACTGCAAGCCTCTCGGTTCCCTGCGGAATGCTCCAAGCTGCATACGTGATCACAGTTCCAGACTCTGGAGTTCGGTATATGTACCGCCGAGAGCTGTTTGAACTGCTGACAGCGTTTTACACAAGGACTCATTTCCAGGACCGGAACAAAACAATGAAGGAATTCAGCAGGTCATGCTGAAACTTTTACAACCCTCCATAACCCTGACAAGTGCTTAGAGTAAAAAAACACACACACACACACACACATTGTACATGATCATAGACAAGACCAGGATATGTGAGGCCCTTGGCAAGGTAATGACCATTTAATTTAATTTGGACAAAGCAGGTTTATAGAAATATATAAATCCATCTTCTACACCACATGTCCTACTGGGTCAAGGGGAACCTGCAGCCTATCCCAGGAGACTTGGGGCACAAGGCAGGATACATCCTGGACAGGATGCCACGCTACAGACAATTTAGAGATGCCAATCAGCCTACAATGTCCTTGGATTGGGGGAGACCGGAGTACCCAGAGGAAACCCCTGAGCCATAGGGAAAACATGGAAACTCTACACATACATGCCGCAGGTGGGAAAAGAAGTTCTAATCCTGGAGGTGTGAGGTAAACATGCTAATCACCATGTCCTACAGGAACACGTTTTTCCCTAATGAACAAGCCCCAGGGTGTGGTGGTGAGGACCAGAAGAGGAAGGAACACTGAGACTCAAAAGGCAACCGATCCTGTGATAAAATGTTAAACACTGGATAATGCGATTATAAATTATATCTTCCTATCTGGCCAAAAAGTGCAATTGCGTAACACGGAAATTCACCCTAGTTATAACATATCTTGTTGAAGAAATTGTTCACTGATGGAGACTTAAATGCTAAATCACTTAACACAATTGCAGTTCAAAGCCATGTCCATGGTTTCAAAGTGGTACAATCCACAGCATGGATCTCCAGGTTCATGTGGGTTCATCCTCAGCAGTGGCGAGCAGCCTCCACGTAATGAGATTCCAACCAGAAGTAGGCCAGACCATGACATACACTGCACCAGGGCACACAACATGCCAGAATTCCTATCTTATTAAAATCACAGACAAGAATCTGTACTTCTGTATCTTGAAAAAAAAATTACTACAAGAGATGTATGTAAACAATGTAAAGAAGTTGAAAATCATTAGATTTGTAAAATTATTTTTTGAATGAGCAAAAAACTCGTTGATAGACTATATACTACACCTAGAATTACAAAGTGCCACTGTACCATTGATATAGTAATGTACTGATCAGGATACTGTACACTGACCAGACATAACATTATGACCACCTGCCTAATATTGTGTTGGTCTCTCTTTTGCTGCCAGAACAGCCCTGACCCGTCCTGCACTGTGTATTCTGACCCCTTTCTATCAGACCCAGCATTAACTTCTTCAGCAATTTGAGCAACAGTAGCTCGTCTGTTGGATCGGATCACACGGGTCAACCTTCGCTCCCCATGTGCATCAATGAGCCTTGGCCGCCCATGACCCTGTCTCTGGTTCACCACTGTTCCTTCCTTGGACCACTTTTGATAGATACTGACCACTGCAGACCGGGAACACCCCACAAGAGCTGCAGTGTTGGAGATGCTCTGATCCAGTGGTCTAGCCATCACAATTTGACTCTTCATCAAACTCACTCAAATCCTTATGCTTGTCCATTTTTCTTGCTTCTAACATCAACTTTGAGGACAAAATGTTCACTTGCTGCCTAATATATCCCACCCACTAACAGGTGCCATCATTAGTGTTATTTACTTCACCTGTCACTGTTCATAATGTTATGCCTGATCGGTGTATATGTGTGGAATATGAATACAATCCAAACACACTACAGTTCTCCTGCCATGTTGCCCTTGTCTCATCATGTGACCTAAAACATCATAAAATCGCAAATCGCTGTTTTCTCTTGTTTTAAACATCAACCAGTTAAACATGAGGAACAACCATTGATACCTAATAGCACTAATTATAACCTGCTGCTTTATTTTGCAAACACATTCACTTCATTTTTCCTCTCCTGTATATTAGGGACATTTAGACACAACCATCAAGACATGATTCTCCCACAATCTTGCCAGCTAGCAAAACATACATATTTTAAACCTAGCTAGCTACCTTTTGAAACAATTTTGCACAACATAGCTAGATACTTCATTAATTCTAGCTAGTTCAAATATCCCTACCATACTATGTATACAGTAGACAAAAAGCAGAGTTCTCCGTATTAATAAAATAAAACATAATCAATGTCCATTGTAAAAGGCACTATACAAATAAAATTGAATTGATTTGAATTGATCCTAGTTGCAAGCTAGCTAGAATGAATGAATGAAGTAAATATAACATTTGGTTAATACGATCTCAGTGAGAAGCAATGATCTCTTGTCTTTGTAACATGAGTTACCTTTTCAAGAGTGTCATTAAAAAATAATTTTTATTTCCTTTATTTGTTTTCTATTCCTTTCGTTCATCACTTTTTTATTGCCTCCTCCATCTTCTCAATATTTTTTGGACCAAAAACCTAGCTGAGGTGATGAAGATGAGGATCGTTCAGGGATAGCGGCAATTAAAATGTAAAACAAGACGTCACATGGGGGTCTGTTCATTTATCATAAAATTTGATTCACATGCATGTGTTTTATTTATCACATGCTATATTTTTCACAACTTTAAATGCAGGTTCCTCTTCATCCTCTTCATCATCTGTTTGTGTGATTGATTGCTCTGGTCTGACAAACAATCAGAATCTCCGGGTTATCGTGACTCCAGAAGACTGATGCGACGCTATTTCCTGTCTGATTTATTTTTAATGTGTGTGTGTATGTGTGTGTGTGTGTGTTTCAGGAAATGATCTGAATATGATGTCACTGTGATGTGAGTGTTCAGGTCAGGAGCTCAAAACACACACATCTACAGACTCATTATTATTCAGGAAAGGTTGTTTTATCATCATCATCACACACACACGCACAAACACACACACACAACATCTTAGTGATGATGATGATGAGCTCAGATCAGGGAGATTCTGGTCTATTATTAGATACGTGTGTGTGTGTGTGTGTGTGTGTGTGTGGTGGGGGTGGATTGGTGGTTACAGAGACATCATTATGAATGGGAATTCTGTGCTTGTGCATATTGAACTCATTTCACATGCGCAGTGTGTGTGTGTGTGTGTGTGTGAATGTGTGTGTGTGTATATGGAAAGTGTGCCTCTTTCATTCTAATGCTTTTCGTTTTCCGTTTACGAGCACAGCAGGGACACAAAACTGAATATTACGGGTTTTTTTTTTTTCCAAACATTTTTATCTGCTGATGATAAAATCACTGCATGTGCAGCAAAAAGCAGACAAACACACTGAAGAAAGAAAGAAAAACAGATAACACTCCACCTAGAGAGAGATACATAATTGATATCTGACTACGGTTAATAAATAATAATGACCTCATTGCTGTTGATTAATATTAGAAACTAGCAGTCTGAATTCGTTATTGTTTCTATAGTAACCGCTCTTTTATTCTTAACGTTTATGGAGGTTAGGGTCAGTGCTTTCTAACAGTTTTCTACACTAGATCTTCCACTAAATAGTGCTTCTAGTAAACACAATCATGTACATGTAAGAGGAATAAAACACTTGGGCGTGTGCTGTTCTAGGAAAATAATCCACCATGAGCAACTACTTTAGTTATTACAGTTATAACAGTCCCACACTATGAAGAAAGTGTGTGTCCCCTCTCAGTACTGAAAGAGATATAAATATTCTTGAACATGTTTATCCATTTTATACACATTCACTTGAATGGGTTGTTGTTTTGTTGCTGGTTACTGCCCACATTTCATTCATAGCTTCCTGAACTTCTTCTATTTGTAGATCAGCTCAAAAATCCTGATGCATTTCCCCGACTCTCCGTTTAAAAGAACTTCAGGGGCACAAACTTTTGCATTCCACTGTAAGAATGGATCTGCTGTCAGTTTGTAACACACACACACACACACACACACACTTGATTCACACTCCAGACAATCATTTTAGTGCTTTGGGAAACAAAAGAACTTCATAACGAATAAATTTCATGCTCATTAGCATGAAGATTTCTGAAATTTCATTCACACACTGGAGCACACACACACACACACACACACTGAAGCACACACACACACAAACACACTGAAGCACACACACACACACACGCTGAAGCTCACACACACTGAAGCACACACACACTTCTCACTGAGAGCCACTTCAGTAATCAGTAAGGACATACACACACACACACACACTCCTATTTTTAATTTCAAGTGAAACAGAAATCAGAAATGACCAAATATATGACAGAATGTGTGAGTGTGTGTGTGTTAGTTCTACCTTATTCACCCTGCAGCTGCTCATATTTAATTCACACACATAAATAATTGTACAAACAGAAATAAAGAGCTGTGATGAATAATTCTGTGTGTAACTTTTTACGGAATGAAAATAAAAGCTCACAAATAATCAGTGCAGACTCTAAACCCCACTCACTTCCATTTAGGTTCTCAGTGTGCAGTAAAAGGCAAAAAATTACAGAAGTACAAACCTGTAGATTACCTTTTCCTTCATTTGCACGTTTTCTTCAGTTGCTTGTTTCTCCTGCATGTACACGTGATTTCTGTATCTGCACATGATTTATTTTATTATTATTATTTTTTACATTTTTAATATTTGCGTGCGTTTTCTGTATCTGCACTTGATTATTGGTTTTTCATCTATTTTCTGATTTACCTGCTTACTGCGCTTAAATGTGTTTTCTGATTTCAGATGGATTTTCAGATTTTTCGTGTCTTTTCTGATTTTTCACGTGTATTTTAAGATTTTTGTTGTGTTTTCTATATTAGCACGTGTTTTCTGTATTAGCACATCATTTCTGATTTTGCATGAGTTTTCTGATTTTTCACGTGTTTTCTGTATCTGCACATGTTTCCTGGACTTGTGACTTCTCTGAACACTTCAATGTTCTTCACTACTGGAGTCCTTCAAAGGTTTTTTGAATATTTATTATACAGGTTTTTCATTACTTAAGAATAAAATGTTCTCCAAGTGTTCTTTGAACAGCTAAGAGCTCTTCACTATTAAAATGATACTCCAAGTGTTCTTTGGATAGATGGATGTACTTGAAAAAAAAAAAAGCACTGAAAAAATGGTTTCCACGTGTAGTCTTCAAAGAGTTGAGGGTGGGCGTAAAGAAAAGGACTACTTGGGGTTCTTTTGATGGGAAAAGTATTCTTGACTTTTATGAATCCTTAATCAAATGGTTCTTCAAGGTTCTTTATCTAGATAAATGCTCATGCTACTAAACTATCATCAATGGCTAGTAAAGGGTTCTGGCTCTCGGATGACTAAACTTCATCCAGGAAAAGATTCCACATACTGTAGGTTCTCCAGCAGGTTATTGGGTCTTTTTTGGCTATGCTTTTGCTGGAAGAACCCATTTTGTCATGATACTAACAGAGAAACTGACATTTTACATTGGTTTTGGTGTCGAATTTATGCACTGCTTGGAAAGGAAAGCCGTGTCTGAGCAGCTATGAGCGTACAGCAGCCGCTAATTAAAAACGCCCCGGTCTCAGCTCATTACCCAGAGTTCTGAAGCCGCAGTAGGTCTTAGGCTTTTAGTCTTCATTTCTGAAGAATGACATTTCTTATCAAAAAATTTGTTTTTTGTTTCTTTTTCTTTTTGGAAAAAAGGGTCCATCAAAAGTTATTTGCTATTACAGAATAAAGAGTTCTGCATTGGTTCTTTGACTAGTTAAGAGCTCTTTGCATTTAGATAAAAGTGGCTCTACAAGGGGTTTTATGCATAGTTACAGGATGTGTTCTTGGCAACCAGAAAAATGGTCCCACATGGAGAAAGTTGAGGATTCTTCAGTGTTGTAGAATAAATACACTATTACGGTTTTCAGTGAGCTAATGTTCTTCTTCTTCTAAAAAAAAAAGCAATTCCTTAGTTTCTTGGCTGTAAGCAAAATGGACTACACGTGTAATTTTGGATAGTTAAAGGTTCAATATAAATTCGATGGAATTTGTTCTTACAGAGTTCTTTGTGTAGGTTACAGTTCTAGGCACTAAGTGCTTCACAGTGGTTGTTTAAAGTTTATGGTTAAGGGTGAATCCCTTTTATAAAATATTTTTTCAACATAAAAGTGTTTCACAAAAGTTCCTCAGGACAGTTAAAGATGCTTTACTCTTCCACAGGGGCTCTTAGACTTTTACCTCTCACAAAATAAAAAAAATGTTTCTAGTGTTCTTTGTATAGTTAGAGATTCTAGAGTCTTAGGGAAAAAACGGTTCCTCAGAGGTTCAGACAGTTAAAGATTTTTTTCTTTTTTTTATAGAAAAGAGGTTCTTAAAGGATTGTCTGGAGTGACTTGCTTTAAAAAGTGAGTGGATAGGTGTGAGGGTTCTTGGCTCCAAGAAAGATTCTTCAAAGGTTCTTTAAATAGTTAACAGTAGTTCAATATAGAAAAATGGTATAATTAAGGGTTCTTTCTTATTAGAGAAAAGGTCTGTTAGGATCATTAAGAGTTTTTGTCACCAAAGTTTCATAATTCTTTATGCAGCTTGCGACAGGTTCCTTCAAGGATTCTTCAGTTAAGGATTATTCAACATTCAACATTTGTTGTTCTTGGCTCCAAGACAGAAGGTTCTTCTAGGGTTGCTTCACTCTTTGGAGTGAGCATAGCAACAAAACGTTGGAGTGAGCATAGCAACAAAAATTGCTATGCTCACTCCAACACCCACTTATCTCAGATCACACCCCACACTACACCACACATTCTCCAATCCTCTAGAACTGCTTGACTCTTCACACCATGTCTCAGGGTACAAGGAAGCCCTGGATAAAGACTCTTCTCTGTTCTGGCAAATAGCAGATAGAATTACACTATATTGCCAAAAGTATTCGCTCACCCATCCAAATAATCAGAATCAGGTGTTCCAATCACTTCCATGGCCACAGGTGTATAAAATCAAGAACCTAGGCATGCAGACTGTTTTTACAAACATTTGTGAAAGAATGGGTCGCTCTCAGGAGCTCAGTGAATTCCAGCGTGGAACTGTGATAGGATGCCACCTGTGCAACAAATCCAGTCGTGAAATTTCCTCGCTCCTAAATATTCCACAGTCAACTGTCAGCTGTATTATAAGAACGTGGAAGTGTTTGGGAATGACAGCAACTCAGCCACGAAGTGGTAGGCCACGTAAACTGACGGAGCGGGGTCAGCGGATGCTGAGGGGCATAGTGCGAAGAGGTCGCCAACTTTCTGCAGTCAATCGCTACAGACCTCCAAACTTCATGTGACCTTCAGATTAGCTCAAGAACAGTGCGCAGAGAGCTTCATGGAATGGGTTTCCATGGCCGAGCAGCTGCATCCAAGCCATACATCACCAAGTGCAATGCAAAGCGTCGGATGCAGTGGTGTAAAGCACACCGCCACTGGACTCTAGAGCAGTGGAGACGCGTTCTCTGGAGTGACGAATCGCGCTTCTCCATCTGGCAATCTGATGGACGAGTCTGGGTTTGGCGGTTGCCAGGAGAACGGTACTTGTCTGACTGCATTGTGCCAAGTGTAAAGTTTGGTGGAGGGGGGATTATGGTGTGGGGTTGTTTTTCAGGAGCTGGGCTTGGCCCCTTAGTTCCAGTGAAAGGAACTCTGAATGCTTCAGCATACCAAGACATTTTGGACAATTCCATGCTCCCAACTTTGTGGGAACAGTTTGGAGCTGGCCCCTTCCTCTTCCAACATGACTGTGCACCAGTGCACAAAGCAAGGTCCATAAAGACATGGATGACAGAGTCTGGTGTGGAGGAACTTGACTGGCCTGCACAGAGTCCTGACCTCAACCCGATAGAACACCTTTGGGATGAATTAGAGTGGAGACTGAGAGCCAGGCCTTCTCGTCCAACATCAGTGTGTGACCTCACAAATGCACTTCTGGAAGAATGGTCAAAAATTCCCATAAACACACTCCTAAACCTTGTGGACAGCCTTCCCAGAAGAGTTGAAGCTGTTATAGCTACAAAGGGTGGACCGACGTCATATTGAACCCTATGGATTAGGAATGGGGTGTCACTTAAGTTCATATGCGAGTCAAGGCAGGTGAGCGAATACTTTTGGCAATATAGTGTACCTTCCACTAGATTCCAAACAGCCGATATGTAGAGACCTCCATCTTCCTAGGGACCTAGTGAACCAGTATCAGGATGTGTTTTTTGATAGAGATTTTAAACCACATCTCTAAATGTAAATGTGACTGTAAAGGTTCTTTAGATGGTTTAAGGCTGTTTGGCACTAAGGACAAATGGGTTCCACATGGGTTATTTGAACAGCTAAGGTTATTTGCTCTTAATCATAGTTCCACATGGAGTTCTTTCAAAGGTTAAGGGTTCCTGGCGATGATAGAAATTTGCTCCATGGGGTATGTTTGAATAATTAGAGGTTTTTGACATTTATACAAAGGGGTTAGGCAAATGTTTTGATGCTTGAGTTCTCTGAAAAGAAAAAAAAAATAGTCAATTAAAGATTTCTACATTCAACTGGTACAATAACTCCCTTGTGTTCTGTGTTAATTAAACACTGCAGCAGTTAGAAGCAACACTGTGGGTGTTTATAACTGGAGTGTAACTGACAATTAAACACTTTTTTTTGGGAAAAGTGCCAAATGTTGCAGAAATGCTGGGAATAATACACAGCGAGAGGGATGTTGATTTACTGTGTGTGTGTTTGTGTGTGTGTGTGTGTGTCTGTGCATGCATGTGTGTGTGTGTGTGTGTGTATGTGTGTGTATGAGAGGGAGGGAGAGAGAGAGAGAGACGTTATTGACGAATGTCGAGTGTTAAACCTGCGGCTGAATAATGTACCACTCATTAAGTGTGAATGAGACTCGAAGGTGCAGTTATACAGAAGTGTGTGTTAATGTCACAGTGTTGCCGTGCCTGATGTTCTACACTCTAGAACATGGTACACATTTTTTGTGTGTGTGTGTGTGTGTATTATCCTAAAGACAGCGGCTGCTACACTCGACACAATACTCAAAAACATGATGGTGAAGTGGTGTTACTGTTTCCAGTGAGTTGGGATTTTTTTTTACCTCTTACCTTTTTACCTTTCTTTGAATTCAATTCATTGTATTTGTATAGAGCCTTTTACCATGGACATTGTCTCAAAGCAGCTTTACAGAAGTAGAGAAACAGAGAAAGGAGAAAAAGAATTATTAAATTAAATTATTAAACTATTTTATCCCTAATGAGCAAACTAGTGCCGATGGTGCCAAAGAAAAACTCCTTGTGGTGATATGAGGAAGAAACCTTGAGAGGAACCAGGCTCATAAGGGAACCTCATCCTCATTTGGATGACACTGGACAGTAAATAATGTAAATGTAACTAAATAATGTCCTTTCTACAACAGCAACCAAGGGCTTATGGGGAACTATTAGGTTAGTGTAGTTCCTGAGTTCATTATAGACACTAACTCCTTGCTGTCACAAGCTGACAGATGTAATGGAAGATCTGTGATGGTGTGAAAGTCCTCAAGTGGCTCTGTCCATGGCTGTCTCCTGGTCACAGGCTGTCCACAAACATCTGTTAAATGTTAGTTAGTTCCTGTTACAGCATGTTGCATTGTTACTGATTCGGTACAATTCTCTTTAACTCCTTCTTTACATTTATTAAACTTTGTTCTATAAATTCATTAAATTCTGTTATTGTTGAAGTTTGGATTCTGATTGGTCAGGAGGTTTTGATTGTACAGCAGCTCTGTTAGCAGTGCAGTTGCAAAGCACAGGCATATATAAAAGAGCTCTCTCTAATATGTTCTCATTTCTATAGTAATGACTTGTGCAGGGACTTTTATAAAGCTTTTGGTGTTTGCCGTTGTTACTTTGGAACATTAGGAAAAATTAGGCTTGATAAACTATTCAAAATCTAAAGAACTTAATAAAAATTGTTATGATCACCTACGGTAAATAAATCATGACCTAATATTTGACTTTTTTATTTCTTCCACAGTAACAGTAAAATTGAGTGGGTGATTATTTTCTATTGTTATTAAATGGAAGGTTAATAGGTTGCTTGTTTTTGTAAGTAATGTTCAGTTTCTGTTTCTTTCAGTTTTCAACCAAAACTAATGGAACACACCATGATATAACAGAGGAAAAGAAACAGATCATTTGGACCATATGGAAAATGGCAAGCAAAAATTAGGCATGTGCTCCACAGATAACTATGAAGAAGATGCAGAATTGGACAAAACATATAGAACCAACGCTCCAAATGATACCATGAAGAAAACACAGAAGCAACTAAATAAAAAGTTGAAATCTACATTGCTGAAAAGATGGTTTAGAAGCTTATGAACAAGTCGAAGACAAACAACAAACCCAAATGAATGAAGTTTAAAAATCAATGCTCACAGGAGGTGGTTTTTTAGAAGAGACTACGGTTATTTTTCCACAGACTGAGTGTGTGTGCTGTTAAAAAATGTGTGTATAATGTGAAATAAAAAGATTAACAGCACTTTTTTCAGAATTTAATAGAGCAGCAGGGCGGAGGAGTGCTATAATAACCAGAGCTGAAATTCATCTAAAATATCCTGTTTTACTTTGAAATGCAGTCTAAAAGTTGCTAATGAAAAGAAAATAATGCTAATAAACGAAGGCTAATGCTAACTAGCTGAGAAAAGAAGCTCCTCCTTGCAATTTTTTCGGTCCAGATCCACACAATGACACTAGGGCACCTAGGTAGTGTATGGCATTTATTTTTGCTGGCATGACCGCATAAAAATATTGAAGGTATAAAACAGTCTTTAACGCATTGTTTATAATCAGCTGTCTGACTATTTCTTGCAGAACAACTTCCATGATCCCAACCAGTCTGGCTTCAAAGCAGCACATTCCACAGAGACTGCCCTTTTGGCTGTCACTGAGAAACTACATGCTGCTAGATCAGCCAAGCTGTCAACTGTCCTCATCCTCCTTGACCTTTCTGCAGCATTTGACACAGTTAACTACAAGACTCTCTTGTCCACCCTCAGGAGTCTTGGAATTCGTGGAACAGCATGGGAATGGTTTGGTTCCTACCTGGATGGTCAATCATATCAGGTAACATGAAGGGGACTGGCATCTGCTCCGCACAGACTCTCTACTGGTGTACCACAAGGCTCAGTACTTGGTCCTCTTCTTTTCTCCCTTTATGCCCACTCTCTTGGCAAAGTTATATCCTCACATGGGTTCTCATATGACTGCTATGCCAATGACACGCAACTTATCTTCTCCTTCCCTCCCCCAGATACCACGGCATCTGCTCGAATCTCAGCGTGTCTGGCAGACCTTTCATCTTGGATGACAGCTCATCAGCTGAAACTTAATCCCAGCAAAACTAAACTGTTGATTGTATGCTAAATCTGTGACCTACTGAACCAGTGTTAATGTATTAATTGACAGAGACTTTAAAGCATTTTTGTACGTCACTCTGATACGAGACGTCTGCCAAATACCAGAAATGTAATGTAATGTAATGTAGGAAATGAAGATATCTCCAGTTATAAGTGGTATAAACTAGTAGTTGCTAACAGAGTCGATTCATGTGTGCTGTAAGCTGTTTACAGTTATTATTGGTGTGCTTATTGCATAGAGTGTGTTATT
Source organism: Hemibagrus wyckioides (assembly GCF_019097595.1). NCBI lineage: Eukaryota > Metazoa > Chordata > Actinopteri > Siluriformes > Bagridae > Hemibagrus > Hemibagrus wyckioides. The sequence continues at coordinate 6,013,354 of NC_080735.1, forward strand.
TGATAAAGGGGTGTGTGAGAGGATGTGCAACAGGTGTGTGTGTGTGTGTGTGAGAGAGAGAGAGAGAGAGTTGTGATTGTAGGGTCAGAAAGAGGTCAGTCGTCATGTGGATCTTCAGTGCAGTGGATCAATACAGAGTTATTTCACTTTTTTGCTCACACACACACACACACACACACACACATACACACCAATGGCTATTGGTGATGATCAGGGATTTTCCCTTACTAACACACACATCCTGTTTGCGACAACAAAAAGTTTTACATAATGTTTATATTTCTTAACATGCCAGATCCCATGGAACTTTAGATGGCAGTTGATGTGAAGTCATTTGACAGCCATTTTAGTAGTACAACATTTTTCCAACACAAATATTAAAGAAAATGTTGAGGTTCATATAAACAATTTTGTGGTTACATGCTAGCAAAACATAACTCATTAGCATCATCCATTAGCTAGAGTAATTTTGTGCCCACATTTCATGGTTGCCTAGCAACAGTGATCACTCAGCATTAAATACTTGAACAGCGACCAAGCATATCAAGTGCTTGTCTTCCCGTCTGAAAAGCACAAACTAATGAGTTCCATTTGAACACGTCTTATGTCCACTCAGCTCTATGCTTTCTTGGGTAGCTTCCATTCCATTACCACTAATATTTGATGTTTTTTGAAAAAAAAAAAAACCTTTTTAAAACATCTATTTTTAAAAAATAGGACAACGGAAACAAACAGCCCTGAAAATGTAGAGCTCTGGAAACATAGGACCCTTGAAATATAGTGTCCTGGGAATATAGGGCACCAGGAACATACAGGATGACCTTGACAACATATTGACATGATTCCAGGATTCGGGGAAACTGGGAGCAAAAAAAATCTTATGAACACATGACAGAATATTAGAACCATGGAAATTTGGGACGCCTGGGAATATAGGAATTTATGCCCCTAGGAAGAAATGGCCATGGAATTGTATGATAAAATAAGCATATGGGAACATTTGTTTATTTATTTAGTGTCCTGGAAATATAAGGGCCCCTGGAAATCTATGACCCTGGAAATATATACACCAGGCAGTAAGAACACATGGGAAAATGTGCTCTCATGTTCTCATGGGGCTGTGTAATGCTGGGGTTAGGCAATACTCCTGAGGCAGTGTAATACTGTGTAACAGGAAGGATGTGGCCCTGTGTCTGGGATGTTAGAACTTTGGCTATATACGGCCCTGTGAGCATGCTGGAAATTTTGGACTTTGGAGCATAGGTACTTAGGAATGTATTTTGGAAGTAGTATAGTAGAGTTCTGTTTGAGTTATGAATGAATGGAATGGATATGACTGGAGAACAGTGGTTTAGTGGTTAGCAAGTTTGCGTCACATCTCCAGGGCTGGGGGTTCGAGTCTTGCCTCTGCTCTGTGAACGTGGAGGTTGTATGGTACTCTGGGTTCCTCTGCCTGTCCAAAGACATGTGTGTTTAGGATTAGGATCTCTAAATTGTCTGTAGTGTTTGAATGTATGTGCGACTTTGCCCTGCAATGATCTGGCACCCCATCCAGGGTGTATCTTGTGCACCAAGTCCCCCAGGGATAGTCTCCAGGCTCCCTGTGACCCAGTGTAGGATAAGTGGTTCAAAAAAGGAAAGATGGATGTATGGACAATAGGACCCTAGGGAGTTATGACCTTAATATTATGGGAACACATGATGTTTAGTACCCTGAACATATTATTCTGTGGCCCTAGATACAAAGAACTATGGGGATATAAGACTTGGAATTATAGGAAACCTTGGAATGTAGGACCCAGAGAACACGTAACCCTGGTAACGTTGAGCTCTGGGAATAGTGGACCTTGGGAACATATGATTGCTTCTCTGGTAAACACATTTCTTCAAATATTATAGTGCAGCGCTTCTGGTCACAGATTTACGATATTATTATCAATGCTGGGCTGAAGTGTCACTAAAAGTAATGAAGCTATTGGTTTACCAACATTTTCTCACAGGGCTGTGAGAGCATCACTGCTTTGAAATGTAGCTACTCCATTTATCACATATATATGACAGTTAGATTTCTGATAGAGAAGCTGCACGGTGCAGATCTAAATTCATAGCACTTTTTTCTGTACTAAAAAAAGAATAATAATATTATCCATTTCACACAATTTCTTTTTATGCTCAGTATTTGTAATAAATACAAGAGATGCTCATGATCATAAATAGTATCCACAATGTGTATATGCTAACTTGTAACCTCCTAGAAAGTGTCCTTCCACTACTAGCATGGAAATGCAGTTATTGAGAGGCAATGCGGTGTCAAGCTTGTGGACCAGAGTACAGAATGTCCAGTATCTCTGGAACAGGATGAGGCAGAAACAACTATATAAAGCAGCTTGGAGAGGAGCCCAAGAACATTCAGCCACAGTTATTGATGGAACGGCCATATTGCTGTTATGATGAGTGGAATAAATGCAAAAAAATAAAAATCATCAGACACTAGACACACAATTTTCAGAATAAATTTAGTCAGTGTGAAATAATCACTTGAATTTGGTGCAATTGGAGAGATTCATTTTTAAATATTTATTACAAACCAATATTTGAGTTTTTTTTCATTTATTATTGTTGTTTTGTCTTTTGATTTTTTTTTTTTTTACCCGCTTCTCTCTATTCTATCTCTTTCCTCTGGGAATAAAACACAGACTGTGTGTCGCTAAAGCTGTAGCAGATCAATCTTCAAATTCTCGTCCTGGTTTCTATGACACACACACACACACACACAAACACACACACACACACATTTTTGAGTTAACCCACCTCAGAATTTTGGGAAAGCATATCCATCATTTCTCAGAGAGAGAGAGAGAGAGAGAGAGAGAGAGGGAATACACATCATTGCAAAGAGACACAGCTGGAGGGAGAAAGATTGAGAGATGGCAAACTGATTCTCCCATAAAGAAACTCTCTGTTTGTTTCTGTCTCTTGGTTTTTATCTCTTTCTGGTGGTCCTGAAAGCTTTTATCTCCCAGACAGAGTGAAGCCACAGTTTCCTGCGTGCCTCTCTATCAGGAAATGAAGCTCACATTTCTATGGATGTGAATATGGACTTCTTACTGGAACTCTTCGGCATCTACGCTAGCCTGTCTTCCTTAACCTCAGGTGTGGCATTTGTTCTCTGAACGAGACAGACAAAGAGAGACAGTAGCATTTTAAATAATCTCTCCCCAGTTTAGTCTGCACTCCTGTAATGACCTTATACAGTGAATAATTCAGAGATGCTTGTGCCTCATAGGAGAAAGTGTGTGCCTGAGCATTATTTTCAAAGTTCAAAGATGTATGAAGGTTTCCTCGTACACAGTGAAGAGTAATTATTTCATGTCCATCCCTAAGCTCGGTTGAGCAACACAAAGTTATTACCCTCTTCATTCTTTAAAAACAAAGTAAATCCCAAGCCGACATCTTGTAGTCACACCATCATGGCTTGCCATTTTAGGGACAATAAGGCTTCGCTTCCTTTCCTTCACATTTAAATTTTAATTTCGCAGATGCAGATAAAGTGCTATCAGGGGTGGTCAAATCAGACATTTATTAGCAATTAATGGTGCAATTCATGGTGCCTCTCGAGGTTATGTGGCCCAGTACAGGTTTCAGTTCCTCTATATTAGACTTTTGTCTAATATTTGTCTGCCCATGTGGGAGATGACTTACTATTATAAATTCATTTAGGTTTTTCTCTGGAGTCTCTCCCTGTAATAGTGCTTGCTCAGCCCACCTTATGATAGCAAGATTGAGCCACAGCAGAGAGCAAGAGAAACCATTCAGCCCTCAGCAAACAGCACAGAAATACAACAGCTGTTCTCCAGTTGAAGGTGCAAGGGATAAGATCTTGAGATCTGCCACCATGAAGATGGCATCTATCACTGGGAATGAGGGATGATGGTACACTTCTTTAGTCCTCTAGTGTATCTTGCAGTATGTGTATCTTGCTCCATACTTGAAGAGGTTGATATGCCCAAATAGATGGTGCTACTGTACAAAAGATGCTAGCAAATACAGACATTTTCAACTTGTCCCACCACCAGTAGACAGTGATGTACTACAAATATGCAATTTATACACAAGCAAATTCCTATATGCATCTTATTTGTGGTCAAAAAAGGCATTAGTGCATTCATTCTATAATTGGCTATGTAGTTTGTGTAAGGATCAGGATGATGTGAGATTAAAAAACCTCTGCTGTGTTTGCTCATCTTGGCATCCATTGATTAACTGATGAGCACATCTGGTTGTCTCTGTCATCCCCCTCTTCTCTGGCTAAGATTTCAGGTGAACCAATATTTCTGTGGGTCTAACACCTTGCAACAACCTTGAACAATTCACCCATCCTGGTTCCCATGAGTTCAAACAATGACACTATATCTGAATCCTATATCTATCCTATATCTGAAGATCATTTGTATTTAGATACATTTCATGAATCATATAAATTATAATCCTTAGAGAGGTGGTTTGGGATTGGGGCTCAATTAACTCTTTGATTGTTTTTCTAAATTGGAGCTTGATTTGAAAGTGAGGAAACTACCCCCATTTTTCCAGTCAGCAACCCCTAGTAAATATACACTTGGTGGAGGCACCACTTTATCCAGAAAGCACTGTTATGGTGCAGGAATCATTTCAACCAAGCAGAAGCCACACTAAGTCTATTGTCAGCCAGGAATAACTGATTAAACAGGTAGAATCAGATGTGGGCCCTGCTTCAATGAAATAAAAAAACCCTGCACCCACACCAGCCCTTTGCAGATAAAATTGGATACCTCTGGCTTACTACTGGGACTACTGGACTACTGTAATGACTTCTGGTGTGGTAGAATCCCCTGCGTTTCACGGACTACTTAATCTGATGGCTTTTATCTGCTGCTAAAATATTCCCTCTGGAAACTGTCCTGTGTAAAAGTTTTCACCTCCCTACTGCCTTCAGTGGATACCAGAGCTCCCAGTGGGCCAGCAAGAGATTCCAGTACCTAGTTGACCAGAATGAGGGACAGACCTGCAGAAGATCATGAATGGGTCCAGCCTTATTCTGTAACCTTTCTGGATACAGCATTTTGCAGCACACCACAGGCACATTGACCATGTTGGGCAATCTGGAGTTACTCAAGTTTTCGACTAAAGCGTTGCCACTGGGCATCTTGGGTTCAAAGAAGCAAGTGGAACAGCTCATTCTCAATAGTGATATAAACCACCACAGCTCAAAATACTTAAATTCTGGATTCTCCATGTCAGAAAGGTATGGGTCATGTGCACCCCAAACAGACATCGTCATTTGGCCCCTTACCACCACAACCAGAACTCAGTGTTTTTACACTAATCCCAAGAAAAGCAGGTTTATTTCGAAAGAATCTATTGGTGAGTCAATGTTATTTAATTATTTATAAAATACAGAGCAAAACATTGCACTCAATACATTTCATGTTTATTCAGTATTGTAAATAAAACTGTCAGCAACTTGAACTTTTCCTTGTTCAAGAGGAAAAGTTTCCTTGTTAAAGAGTCTCACGTAGAACCTCAGTGATCTGTCACGTGTTCATCATTTAAGGTAAGTGTTTGTGAAAAGGTTCAGTTTAAGCATTCCTCTCACTGCTCTCTCTCTCTCTCTCTCTCTCTCTCTAACTGGAGAAAGAAATGGTTTTATTACTGTCATCGTGGATCATAAATATCAATCTCAGGCTTTATTTGATGGGGCAGATGCAATAGCAAAGCAGGAAATTAGGATCCCTCAAAAAAAAAAGCCAAAGCCTGTATTTACTGGATTTAGTAACAGAAAGGAAAATATAAATAGTAGGCTATCAATAAAAGCCGTGTAAGAGACATTGTTTCTGTGTGGTAAAATGGGGATGCACACTGTATTTGGGTTCATACGTTTCTTGTGTCTACATCATCTTATATTTTAATTGTTCTCATTTTAAAGCATTTTGTTTTTGTAAGCCTATTTTATCTCCACAGTGTTATGGATATACTGGAGTCTGCATCAAACCAGAATACAACTCCCAGCCTACAAACATGGCCTCCCAGGACTACAACGGACTGCCATCACAAACACTCTCACGTTCAGGTTTACTGATTGCACCTGATTACTGATTGCACACACCTAGACTCGATAACCCCCTTCACAGTATATAAGCACTCGCTGCACACACACATATGCGTGAAGTGTATGTAGTTTGTCGATCGTCTGATCCTTGCCTGTGTCTCGACCCTGACGTGTCTTGTTCTTGTTTTGATTGCTTGGAGTAATAAAAACCTGTCAGTCTGCAATTGCAGGTTCTCCTCCATTCCTGACAGCAAGATTCAACACTTTGAAATGAAATCTTTGACCGTGTGAACACTCATATATTAAAATAACAGATATTAGCCTTTCAGTACAAGAAATATTTTTATATACGAAATCGAAGATTATAATCCAATAAATGCCACGTCTAACCACATCTAACTGTTTAGAGTTATATTCATATTTCTTGGCCCTTCAAAACCAGATTTTATTTATTTATGTTTCAAATTCATTTTATAAAACAGCAGCTCTGATAGTCACATGATTGTTTTCATGTGCTGGTTCTAATTTATTATTATTTGTCTTATTTATCAAAGACAACTGTTGATATGGTGACGTTTTCTGTATTAGTTTTAATACTAATGGAAGGAGTCTCCAATGCCAGCAATTTATAACAGTGAGACGTAAAGCTGCAGCTTTTCACATTGAAGGTGACAGTCTTTGTTTCTACCTGCTATAGCACAAGTGATAACAGGAAGAAGCATGCTGCAAGGTGCAACACATACACATTTATATATATCCCATCCTTGGGGGTTGGGGTCAGAGCACAGGGTCAGCCATGACACAGTGCCCCTGGAGCAGGGTGGGTTGGGGACCTTGCTCAAGGGTCCAACAGTGGCAGTGTGGCGGTGCTGGGGCTTGAACCCCGATCTTCCGGTCAACGATCCAGAGCCTTAACCACTTGAGCTGCCACTATATATACCTAAATGAACATTTTTATTTCATTCCATTTTAAAAACAAAAGCAAATCCCAATTGCTGAGTATGTTTCACATCAGCTTGGCATGCTTAGCAGATGCACATCTTAGTAACACAAAGTTTAAGCAAACATTTATCTTCTGTTCAGACACTTAAATATACAGTAACCCTAGCAATTTTTCTAGCTAACACTATCTCTTATCTTATTAATATTAATCAACTCAGATAACAGCACACACACACACACACACACACTTCTTTTGATGTATCCTACTAGGAACAAGTTTGATTTTATTATTATACGTGAAAGTCGTTGACAGCAGCATGAGAGCTGTTTTAGTCTGGGCTTTGAAAAGCACAGTCGCACCGTCATCTGTGTGCATCTCTTTGCATCTTTTATTCATGCTTTATTCGAACCCTTTGCAAGGCACTGAAGCAGAAGCTGAGTTCAGAGTGTGAAAAGAGAATTTGTAACTGCAGACCGCATGCTGAGTCTCCTTACTCGCCTTATAAATAAAGCAACTGCCTTTAATTAGTTGCCGCCAATCCACAGGGTTTCAGGGGGTCTGGGAAGACGAGCACTTTAGGAAACATCTTGTCTAAAGGTTTACTCAAAGCCAGAAAAAGTGCTTTTTTTTGTTGTTACAAAAGTATATCAAGGAAAGCAGAAAGTTTACTCCAGGCTGTAGAGCAGCGCTATTTCTCTTTTTTTCTTGTTTTATTTATTTACTTTTACACACAAAAGGATAAAGTGACACAATCGTGTGACATGTCTCTCAGACAGGAAGAGCGAGATATGCTGGAGTGACACAACGTGTGATGCCACTTCCTTCTGAACAATGTGTTGCATTAGTAACTTGAAAAGAATACCATTAACAGCACCAAATAACGTACTGTTGTTCCCAGAGACACCTGGAAAGGAAATATAAAATAAATAAATAAACAAGATATGAAGAAGTGAGGCTGGGGGCTGATATCTTTCTAGCCCAGACTGATTCATGCAGCAACATCAGTCACACTCATGAACACACAAAGCTTCTTCACACTGCGCTTAACCCCGGGTTATTGTTGTTCTAAACCCCGCTTTTAACCCTGAGTAGAGGAACAGAAATGATGTGGTGTTAGGATGTTACAGCTTTGCAACAGACACCCAGTCAGAAACTGAACAGCATGGGCTTCATATCACATGTTTTGCACAGAAACAGAAATCCTGCGTTTTCTGAAAACAGTAGTTTGAGGGAAACATTTTTTTTTTTAGATAAAGTCAAATGGTGAATGTAGCTTGTAGAGGAGTCTTCAGGTTGGTAATATGTTCTCTCAAAGCATTTACTGAAATCCTAAAAGTTGTTTGTGTCATTTGAAAGCAATAAAACGCCACCTGTGATGACTCTTGGGAGTGACTCATACTGTAATTTCTGACATGACGATGGAGCAGTAAACAGTGAGGCGTAAACACAAGTCTCTCCATGCTTTAGAGAAATATTTTTTCTCCAAAATAATTTTCTCCTCTGTGTTTTCTTTCTTTTGTCTTCTGGTCTTCGTGCATTTCAGGAGGCTTAAAACAGCCGAGCTGGATTTGCAGTACGGGTTTTTTTTCTCTCTGACATGAAAGCGTAAGACAAGCTATTATTTAAGGTAGTTGTGCTCTGTATTTATCCAATCATGGCTGTGATGGAGTGGTACAGTTTGAAACGTCAGATTATGAATCCTGAGGATTGATTGTTAACACCAGGTAAAGTACGAGCAATGTGAAACATCAAACAAGATCACCCAGGTTTCTGTTTACAATCACACAGGGTTAACTCTTTCAAGTGTGATAAGCCAAATGCCTCCAGATGCTTGCTTTCGACCTTAATTTAATATTTGTGGAACTTCCACAACAGCCATACACCCTCTCTCTCTCTCTCTCTCTCTCTCTCACACACACACACACACACACGTTCAAAAAACACACTTTCTTAGTCTTTTTTACTAATAAACCATAAAGTGTAAAGTCCTGAAACATTGCAAAGCACTGTGACTGCGACAAACCACTCACAACCACGACCCTTACCTGAATATTAATAAAAAATCTCATAATGTTATCTGTTTCTTGAGTCTTATTAGTCTTGAATCTTATTAGTCTTAGATTATGCAGAGTGTCCGCTGTCCAGTTCCATGTCCACACACGTCAGTCATTATGTTAATACAACTGACAGCTGAAGTGAATAACACTGATTATCTCATTACAGTGGCACTTGTTAAGAGGTGGGGTATATCAGGCAGCGAGTGAACAGTCAGTTCTCAGCAGGTCTTGTGGGGTGTTCCCGGTTTGTACTGGTTAGTACCTACAAAAAGTGGTCCATGGATAAAGGACAGGGTAATAGATGCTCAAAGCTTATTGATGACATAGGAAGAGAAGGCTAGACCATCTGGCCTGATTCCACAGAAGAGCTACTGTAGCACAACTTGCTGAAAATGCTCATGCTGGCTCTGATATAATAGCGCCAGAACATGCAGTGCATCACAGCTTGCTGTGTATGGGAATGTGTAGCTGCAGACCGGTAAGAGTAACCATACTGACTCCGGTACACCAGCAAAAGCTACTACAATGAAAATGTAAGCATCAGAACTGGACCATAGAGTAGTGGAAGTAGGAGGTCTGGTCTGATCATATTGATGGCTGTGTGTGTGTGTGTTGCACACTTAGGGAAGAGAATTCAGCAGGAAGCACTGTGGGAAGAAGGCAAGCCAGAGGAGGTGGTGTGATGCACTGGGCAATGTTCTGCTGGGAAACCTTGGGTCCTGGCATTCATATGGAAGTTACTTTGACATATACTACCTGCAAAAACATTGCTGCACACCAAGTACACTCCTTAACAGCTACATTATCACCTATTTGCAGTGGCCAATGCTCTCTGATTACAATGCAAAAATTGTTCAGGAATGGTTTGAGGAATGAGTGCAAGGTGGCCTACAAGTTCCCCAGATCTCAATCAAATCAAGCATCTGTGGAATGTGCTGGACAAACAAGTCCGATCCATGGAGGCCCCACCTCGCAACTCATTTACAGGACTTAAAAGATCTGGTGATGTCTTGGTGCCAGATACCACAGCACACCTTCAGAGGTTTTTTTTGGATTCCATGCCTTGATGGATCAGAGCTGTTTTGGTGACACAATATTAAACAGCTGGTTTTAATGTTATGGCTGATTGGTGTATATTAGATGTTACTATAGAAACTATAATGCATTACAGTGAGCTCATTGATATAAATTGTCTGGGGTGCAGCTGGAAACCCCCAAAAAGTGCACACATTCGGATCAATTACATATGAGAATTCAATGAGGAATTAAAATGTGGAGAGTAGTGAAGTTTGAGCTGCTGGTTTTTAAGACAACTAAAGCATTGCTCATATGTTGTGGCAGGAGGGAATGCATTTCACAGCACATTTTTCAGCTTTTATCATACACAAATGCAACATTCACATAAAGACTGTGTGTGTGTGTGTGTGTGTGTGTGTATCCGAGAAATCTTTCTTCTTGTGTCATCGAGGGCACTCTAATCAAACCTAGAGATATGTGAGTATTCAGATTGTCAGTGAATGGAGCAGTGAATCCAGTCGTCCCTTTAAAGTGCCCTTCCTGCATATCGGCTCTTTAATATGGCCATAAAAGGTGCTTAACAATCGAGTGGCCTTGAGCACCTGATGATTCTCTTCTGCCTCTTTATTTAAAATTTTCATCATTTTTCTTTTGTAACCCAGCAGACATGTGACACCGGCACTAACACCTTCATTAATGCTGATACAAGGTTTAGTGTTTAATAAATGTAATAAAAAAATGTATTGAAGAAAGATTTTTACCCTGTCTGGCCCTGTCTGATTTCTACCCTGTCTGACACTTGACACAAATCTTAAAGCATGTCGCCATGACGATTCTGCTATTTTACATACATATTTAGGTAAATGCAGGTAAAGGATGTTTACTGCAAGGTTTTCAGTAGCTGCTAGCATCCGATATTAACAGCTCTGAAATCAATGCTGTACTGAAATATTAAAAAGTGAAATTAAAAAAGATTTTTTTTTTGTTTGCATTGTTTTGCAAAAAAAATATATTAAAAAGAAAGGTTATGAAAATAGTCTGTGTAAATAGTTTAGAATGTTTTTTATTATTGCAATGGAGCTTTTTTGTGCTTTTTTTGGCTGAAAAACAACTCGTATTGAAATTACAAGCACAGGATTCTTCCTTTAAACTTTTAACCAGTGACGATGCATGTGATTGCTTTCTATGATAGCTGTACTCATGTTCCACGCACATGAATTAAAGAGGGCTTTGGCTGGTGATTCTAAAACATATTAAGCTCTTCTGAATATCATGGAGGTTTTTTTGTGATTTTTTTATTTATGATTTTGCACCCACAGAAATTATCATTAAAAAAACTCTCATAAAAATGTTTTCTTTAGCACAATCTCTCAAGATTGACTGGTTGAATCTTTGAGGTTTTATCTGGGATTACCATAGTAACCAGCTGACAAATTAGACCCAAATAGGGTCACAAATATCTGAAATTGTTTTTCACTAATAGCTTACTTTCTGAATAAAGTACACGGTATATAAACAAGAAAGGCTGAACTTGTCCACCTCTCCAAACTGTTTGTTTTTCAATGAATAAACCAATTTTCATTTTATTCAAATGTTCATGTAACTGCATATATTTTTTGCTTAACTGCCAGCTTTTTTCCTCCATTATTTTACTCATTTGTCTTTTTTGTAAACCAAAACTGGCAAGAAAAAAAAAAAACATTTTTGCTTTTTTTAACTCTAGATTTTTTTTTACTAAACTGTCCACTGAATTCCTTCAATGTCCATTTACAACATTTATTTATTATACTGAATGGTTAATTTTCTTTAACTATTTTTTCTTTCATTTTATTGAGATTTCTATTTTTTTCCACACTGGTGTTTTTTCATTTAATTCAAAAGTTTCACTTATTTCTCACAATTTTTTTTTTACTGAACTGTCTGTTGTTTTACATTATTATTATTTTTTTAACTGTAATGTCTATTTTTTTTTTGCCAAACTGGACATTTTTCATTTTACTTAACTGTCCCCTAAATTCCCTTCCCTGAACTGGTATTTTTTTTATATCCATTTTTCATTTTATTCAAATTTTATTCTGTGAAATCTCCATTGTTTTACCAAATTGTCCATTATTTAGTGAACTGTGTGTGAAATGTTCATTTACTGTCCTGCTTCAGCACACCGAAGGCCAACAAGATCATTTAAATCAAAGAGACAGAGTCAGAATAACGCTGGACATTTACGATTTCAACCTGAACGTTTTCATCGTGAATCTTTTCTTTAAGGTCAGCGGCTCAGCTGAACTGCACTGCTAAAAAAGATTGAAGGTAAACTTTTTGACCCTGCACTGTTTAATCGAGGCGACTACAGCTTTGAGGCGTTTGTCCTTGAACCGTTTGACCAACATACAAAACAGAAAGAAAGAAAACACATTTTTCTTTTCACCTTTAGAGGCAGAAGTGTCCTGTCACTGTGTATCAGGTGGCAGAAAATAAGAAATAAAAAGAATATGTGGAGTTTTAACAAAATCAAAGGCAAACTTTTAATTTGATTGAATTTATTTCACTTGCAGCGTTGTACACTGATCAATACTTTGTAGTTTGATTCTTAGGGTTTGTCTCATTCAGCTCTCTAGCTCCCTAAGTCAGGAGTCAGTATATTGTGTACATGAGTTAGGAAGGACACTGGATCACAACACATTGGTATCATCCGTCTCTGTAAAACCCAAACATAAAATATTTCAGATTTATACATCATGTAGATTTGATAGCTTATTCACACACATTTCTGTCATGGAGCTTTAAACTCAGCTTGCTCCGGGCACCTGATAACATCAAGTCTGTTATTCTGTGTTGGCTGTACTGGTTACTGGTTTGCTTGCCTGCCTGCTTTCTCGATTTTTCTGTGAAGTCTTCTGGTGTTTAGTAGTTCTGTTCTCCGATCTCCTGACTTAAGCCTGTTTTTTGTGACCTTGAATCGGCCTAGCGTTATGGATTTGTGGATCATTAAAAGAACAGTAACTGCAATTGTATCCGTCTCAGCATGACTTGTATGACATTAGTAGATAAACGTATAAATATTAATAATAATATAATAATAATATAAAAATTTCCATTAAAAAAAATTATTTACAAACATTGTCATGTTTTTTCTTTCTTTCTTTCTTTCTTTTTTTTTTTATTTTTTTTATTTTTTTAGCTAGTAGGTTATCTCAGGCTTATTCAAAACAGAGGCAGCACTAAAATCTTTAGTTTTTAATTGTTTTTTTTATAATGGTAAAATATACAACAAATTTCTCTGTAATATTTAATAATTTTTGTGTAATTTTGTAATTAGTAAAAATAATATTCAGTGATTATTGTACAATAATTCAAGAAAGGATAAAATTTTAAATACCAGAAAACATGGAGCTGCTCACTCATTTTACTGAAAATAGTGCCAGGATATGACGTCATTACACAAAATAAATCTCCATTAAAGGTGACAGAAGTCCAATTATACCAGTGAGTAAGCCTTGAGAGACCGTGATACTTTTAAATCAAGCTTTTAATGTCTAAAATTTATAATCAACTCCTCCCTCTAGATAAATCCACATTTGTAAGAATTAAAACAGCAGGTAGCGTGATTAGGAATAAGGTTTAAAAAATGATAATGGGAGACTTCAATACTGAAGATTTACACAAGCTGAACAGGATCCTGGTTGTGTCTTATACAATTTTAAAGAAGTGTACAGACTTCATTTTTCAAAACCTTGCCTCGCCAAATTCTATCTGGGTGTTAGTGACACTTGGGACACATGTCGTTACTCACCTTGTAATTTATGCTGCATGTTTTTCCTCTGTCCAGTGCTACATAATTTCTGCTGTGGGAATATGCTGAAATTCTTTTAAAAAAAAAAAGCTGTATGTCTGCCGTTGAATTTCACTAGGAACATCACAAAGCAATCTGACACACAGTCCTTGACATCTTTTAAAGCCAGACACTGGTTGTTGCTTCTTTGAAAATCCTTCACATTGCCGAATTATAGCATTTTTAAAATAAGAAAAAATAAGATACTCAGTTAGAGGGAACTGTAATATATATTTTTTACCCATAGATGGCTATCGTAAGATGGATTTCTCTTATACTTTAACTCTTTTATACCTTTACCCCTCCACCCATTTTGTTTTCTTTTGTTTACATTTATTTACCTTTCTTTTTGCTTTTTTTCCTTTTTCTTTTTTCTTTTCACCCTTTTGATAAATTGATTTTCTGGCAGAAGATGCTAATTGCTTTAATTATATTAAATAGAAATGCTTTTCCATGTTTAAAAAAATGAAAGTTAAAAAAAAAAAAATGAAAGTGGCATATAAAAAGTTCAGAAAGTATTTCGAAGGATTTTTTTAATTATTATACTTATTCTTATATTTTTCACTGAAACAGAATGTACAACCCCATATTTATTTATTTGTTTGTTTATTTATTTATCTATTTTAAGTTAAACTGCATTATATTTAACAAACTTGGCAGACATTAAAGGAAAATGTGTAGCACTTTTCCCCACAAACTCTCTGCAGACCAGACAGTAAATTCACAATTAATTCCGAAAACCTTATCTTTATTAACCCACTCTGACCCTCATTCCACTCAATCTAGTCTTGTCTCACAGGTCCTACACTCCATGCCGACCCTGAAATTCTCCTCATAACGCTATTACAGAAAACAAGAAGTCACTAAAATGCCCAAAGCTTGCTTCAGCATGAGAAATCGGTTCGGTTGGAACTTATTAGCATCTCTAATAACCCCTCTAATAACCATTTCCACACTGTCATGTTTTGCTGCTACACTTATAAAGAAAAATCAGTTTTTCAAAAAGGGAGCATGAGGAAGAAGAAGAGTTGGTGGTGGAGATCTACAGGCCTGTCCTTTTAATAAACTCAGACTAGCTTTGTTGTCTGATTAGAAATGCAAGGGAACTTTATTAGCTACATCTGTTCAGCAGAGGCTTCAACAGAGGTTGTACTGTATATAAGATAACCAACTTTTTCTTCCATTTTTGTACATAAGCTTCAGTTAATTTGACAAATTTGACAGTTAAAACTGACAAAAGGTTTAACCAGATGTGCTGTACATTTTGATACAAATCCATTCATTTTCTGTACCAATTATCCTTCACCGAGTCAGGGGAACCTGGAGCCTATGAAGGGGACTCAGGTCACAAGGCAGGGGACACCCTGGATGGGTGGGGCACATTCACACACTCTGGACAATGTAGAGATGTCTATCACTTGGAGAGGAAACCAGAGAACCCTGAGGAAGGCCCTAAAGCATGGGGAGAACATTGAAGATGGATTCCTTCTGAGTCTGGTTCCTCTCAAGGCTTCTTTCTGTTGACCCCAGGCTTGCTCATTAGGGATAATTTAATTTTAAACTTTATCATTTTTATTCTATGTTTTTATATTTCTGAAAGCTAACCCCAGAGGTACACGGCTAATGTGCTAACCACTCAGCCACCATGCCCCAGGTATCATTTGAAGCATTCCTTTAAACTGTGCCTAAATTTGCTTTTCACTAAAATTGGGGTTCTGTATCGTCACATAAGCCATGTGTCACATAAGCCATGTGTTCTGTGTCATCTGTTCATGTACATGAAACCCATAGAGCATATAGAACCTAGTGTGAACAAAGGGTAAATCCACAATGCTATCAAATTTAATGGATCTTATTATATCCCATAAAAGATGGTTGGGAGAATGGAAAGATTTTTCCTAGATCCTATTCTAGGGAGAGCTTAAAGTGGGAAAACTCTCTGAACAAGTTGTTAGACTCATCCCATCACCATTTTTAGAAGGTGGGAGGAAACTGGAGCATTTTGCCGAAGCCCACACAGACAGAGTGAGAACGTTGGAAAAATTGTGTAGACAGTAACCAGAGCTCAGAATCAAAGCTTGTACCCGAGAGCAGGAGAAAGTACAACACTGCTGAAATTTCATCTCTGCTTAAGGCAGAGACTCCTGCTAGGCAGACTGATCACTGGATTACTGAGCTGTTGTATTGCTGAGAAACTAATGAAGATCTTGTTCGAGACAATCAAATTATTATCAGTACAGTATTTATATCAGAGTGTTGTTGAATTCTGGAAATCAGTTGGTCAAAATGTGTTGATTGATTAACTTTAATATTAAGAGGAGTTTTACACTTGCTTGTATAAAGTATGTTACAGGAACTCATAATTGTTGATATAGTGCAGTTTTGGAAGTAGTCTCCAGCATCATGAGACAGGAGTTTTAAAAAAAAATCTAGACAACCTCCTGTTCAAATGGCATTTTTTTGTGATGTAAAACAGATTACTCATGTCACATTTTCCACCTTTAATATATTATAGCAAGTAAGCAAAGAAAAAAAACATTTTAGGGGAAAAATAGAAAAGAAATGTACAATGACCTTGTTGCATAAGTGCACCCTTTAATAATGGGGCATATGGCTGTGCTCAGAATTAACTAATCACATTCCAACTCAACACTGATTCTGATTAACCCCAGAATAAAAATCTTCTAGGTTTCATCTGACTACATAAGCCATGGTCCACAAAGTACTTCCAGAGCATGTATAGGTTGTTGAAAAAGTATAGATCAGGAGAGGGGTAGAAAAGAATTTCAAGAACACTGTATGTACCATGGAACACTGTGAAGGTCGTCATCAACAATGGTGAAAATGGTGCACTATAGTGACATAACCAAGTAAAGGATGTCCCTCAAAAATAGACAAAAGGATGATATAAAACAACACTCCTCAGAGGCTGCTGGAAAATCTGAAACAGTCTCTCCTGTTCTTCATGTCTGGGTTAGTGTGGGTAAAGGGACGCTCTTTCTCAAGGAAAAAATACCCCAAGCCATGTGGCAAAATGTGTCATGGTCTGATAAGGGCAAAGTAGAAAATGTTGGGGTATAATTCTAAAAGATGTGTTTGGTGAAAAAACAAGACAGCTTATCACTCAGAGAACACCAAACCCACAGTGAAGCATGGTGCAGGCAGCATCATGCCATGCGGCTGCTTCTCTTCAGCTGGGACTGGGGCTCTTGTCAAGATAGAGGGAATCATGGATCACTTTATATCCCCAGCACCGAAAAGGAAAAAATCCACATCAACAAAGGCATGGCTTCAGAAGATATTTGGTATCGTCCAAAATTGGTCAGTACAAAAATCAAACTCTTTTTAAACACCTGTGGAGTGACTTCAACAGGGTTGTGTCAGGAGATCCCCTCACAATTTAATAGAGCATTTTTGCAAGGAAGAGTGGAATATCAAATAAAGTTAAACATTGCTAAAATATCTGTAAGTAATCTTTTTTGAGCTACAACAAAGCTGGCTTTGTTTGTCTGCCATTTTTAAAAAAATATTATATGATGTCATTTCCAGCAATGGACCATAATGAGCATTGACGCTCCCTGGGTTTGTGATGCATTGTGGGATTTTTTAGGGAGAAAAGTGCATTGCACTGGATGGATTTTGCGATTAAGACAGACCTTAAAATGGATGTCTTAAAACAACTCCTTGATCAGTACCATGACTACTGAAGTATGGAGCTGATGGAGACACGACCTCTCTTTTCACACACTATTTTATTTAATACTATTCATTTACTTTTGTTTGTGTATTTTCCATATTAACCATTTATTTTTTCCCCCTCTCATCCTGATTTAACCATTTCTTCGTATACTGTTGAGTCTTGGTACAGAGAACAGTTCTTAATAAACTTGGCATTAAACCGCACACAAGGCACTGATGGTGTTCTGCTTGAGCTCCAATGTTAAAAGCTTAGTAAAGAATTTATTTACTTCTTAACCTTAACTTCACCCCCATCGATACTCTAACTCCTGCCTTCACCCGCTTTCTTCCTTGCTTTTTAATCTTACTAGTATTCACTTTGGAACAAGCCAAATAAATAGGTTTAACCTCAGATCAAGTGTTTCTAAACAGCATTAACATCTCTAACCTTCCTGAAAGCTTCTGTGCTGTCGAAGCTAGAAATCAGTCAGATTTAGTCACAGTGTGTGTGTGTATGCATGTGTGTGTGTGTGTATGTATATATGTGTGAAATCACCTTTAATTTTAAATTAGAATGCTAATTAGCACTCATTAACTGTATTAATAAATTTGGAAAATTTCACTCACACGGCTCACAGAGCACATTCCATTCATTAACAGTCCTGAGTAAGTTGAGTGTGTTGAATATTTTAGGTCTTGCTGTGGGTCTGAATGGTGTTCCAGTTCTCAATATGAAGTGCACTTGGCCTTTTCTGTCTTCATTAGCAGAACAAGGTGAATGTCTGGCCACATGCAGGCAGAAACTTTTGAACTGTTAAATTCAAAACTACACAAAAGTGGTTAGAGGAAGTTCAAGCCACATCTGACATTTGACATGCTGACAATAAGCCCAGCAGCATGAATTATTAATTAGGGCTAATGTAATATTATATATATACAACTCATAAGCTCACAAGTTAGAATAAAGCTACAGTTTATAGTGCAAGTTCAAGAGCAGGCATATTTATATATATACCCTAGTTAAAACTGAAGGTTTAAGGTTTTGTGACATTAAAAAAAGAAAAGATAAATAATAAATCTTCACCACTTTGAAATGTGACATTGACAATTCGAGTGAAAAACTAATAGAAATGTTTTAAGGGGAGGGAAAAACATAACAATAAGCTGGTTGCATAATTTTGCATACCTTTTGCTTGTTATACAGCACTCTCTTGTTTTGGATCAACCTAATTAGCACATTTTGATTTGGCTTTTTTTTTTCACTTTTCCTTGCAAAATCGCTCCAGATCTATCAGATTGTGAGGCGATCTCCTGTACACAGCCTTCTTCAGTGCATTCCACAGGTTTTTGATAGGATTTAGACTCCCGACTCTGGCTGGGCCAATTCCAAATTCATCTTCTTCTTCTGAAGCAGTTCCTTTGTTGTTCTTTGTGCTTGCTATTTGGTGATATCTGTGATTCCCCTCTATCTTGATAGAGCCCCAGTCGCAGCTGAGGCAGCCCCACAGCATGATGCTGCCACCACCATGCCTCACTGTAGATATGATAAGCTGTCTTAGTGCTCCAGATCTATCAAATTGCTCAACCATGCCACCATCTGATATTCTTCAAATGCTAGGACCTTATTCCCAGTCTGCCAGAACCCACGTCAGATTTGGGTGTCCTTTGGGAAATCCTAAACATGTAGTCGAGAGTGGCACAAATGTGCTTTCCAATGTTTTCCATAGATTTCACAGAAATAAATAATTCAGTGCCTACCAATGCAAAGATAGCCAGGTTCACTACATAAACATAGACTCTGAGCCAACAGTGGTAGTAGAACCTAGGCCCAGGTACGTGAGTAGTTCCCTTTGTTTTGTAAAGACCAGAGATCAGTGAGTCCTTCAAAAGTATGGTTCTATTCTCTATACATCAGATTGTTTTTTATTTCTTTTTTTCCGCTTGCCATTAAAAGCAGACAGTGCTCTAAATCAGAAAACACAAGTAGTCTTATTCTAGTCTCTATTTTGGAAGAGAACTACAACAGCAAGAAGGAAGAAACCAATTGTTTTATCGGACCTACTGAATGGGAAGTGGTGGCTTAACTGGTTAAGGCAACAGGATGTTGATCAGATGGTGAGGGGCTCAAACCCCAGCACCACCAAGATGGCATTGTTAGGTGCTTGAGCAAGGCCCTTAACCCTCTCTGCTTCAGGGGGTGCTGTATCACGGCTGATCCTGAGCTCTATTTAGATATGCAAAGCAAAAGATTTTATTGTGCTGTAATGATTATGTGACAAAAAACGCAACTTCATCTCTTTTTTTTATTGCTAATCATGCCTCATGGGTAATTGGTGTAGTCACAAGGCTTGAAGGGGCAGTAGTTCAACCCAAAGTGATGAGCATCATTTAAAGTACTCGAAAGATGTTGTAGAAGATGTTATTAAGATCTTATTCATGGTGGATCCCCACATGAAGGCAATGCCCTTGATATATAAGCAAACTTTAGAGATTTGGAGCTCATGGTGGTGGCGAGGTCATCTGTAGATGGATGCAAGTTCTGTGTACAAAAAATTGGAAAACACATTGTACAACCAATTAGGTGGTAATAATATGACCATTAGTCAAGGTAGAATGTAGAAATACACCAACACCAATATCAGAAAAAACTGTTTTCAAAAGTATCGGTATGCATAAGGGGTGCTGTTCACCTGTGTTCACTCTCTCTCTCTCTCTCTCTCCATCTCGTTATTATTTATCACACTAGCTGGTGTCACCCTGAAGACGATGGCTTCCCTTTTGAGTCTAGGTTTCTTCTCAGGAGTTTTTTCTTACAAGAGATCAGTCTTCTCTAGCTTGTTCATTAGGGATCTAACTCTACCTGTGGATTTGTGTGAAGCTACTTTCGTGCCATTGTCTATTCTTGAAAGCGCTCTCCAAATTAAGACGTATTAACCACATTAACAGTTTATGAAGAATTTTTGCTGAATTTATTAAATGGTTCATCATTATTCCTCAAACAACATTATGCAGTGAGCTGTTATGTAGTGCATGTCAGAAAATGTGACAATTCTCAGTCCATCAGGAGAGAATGTAATGAGGGCTGAAGGTGATCTCTCTATCGCACACACACACACACACACACACACATACTCACACTCACAAACACAAGCTTTAATTAACGCCAACGCTGTTAAATGAAGCCGTGTCCATTTTCTCTGATCAATGCTTATGCCACCTCTAATGACCTGCTGATGCCATTTAGGACTCGCATACACCTTTTACCATTGCCAACTAAAAACGACTCACACACTTATTAGTTTAGCACACATTAGAAAGAATACATGGGAAAGAAAATATGGTTTTCCGAAAATTACAGGAAAATACGGAATCCAGAGAATTGGATTATTTTCCTAGAACTGCACATCATTAAGTGTTTTATTTAATACCAAAACAAGGTGCTGAGATTTAAAAACTGTTATGCATCCAAAAAAAAAAAAGTCACAATGCCATATAGTTATATTTTTATTACTATAGTCAATGTGTGGAACAGCTTAAAACAGCTCTTGTTCCTATACTTACTTCAACTTGTCATGTTACATCAAAACCAGAAAGCATAGACTTCCCCATGTTGGAAAACTTTACATCTGACACTGGAGACTCTTTCCATGAATGTTAAGTAAAAGATAATTATGGCAAAAACCTTATTTCTTAAATACCGGGCTTCATCATAACTAAGATCACATTTTACCTAAGTAACAAAATAACACATTTTTTCCATTCTACTTGCTTAAAGTCCACATTTAAAATAAACAGCACCTAGTGTGGAACCCTGGGGAACACCATCCGTTGTTCTCCAGAAGCAAATAAAACAGTTTCTCATCTGTCAGCAAAATTGCACTTTAGCTAAAAAAAAAAACAACAACTAAGAAGTAAAATAAAGGGTGTGATCTGCCACGGTGTTGTCATGGTTACACAGATTGTGTTAGAGACACAGGTTTGTCATGTTCCTTCTCACAGCAGGTTTGGAAATTAAATTAGGTACCTAAATAATTAAATGATTTTGTAACTGATATTGAATGTTGATGATAGTGAATTAGACAATATTGATGAATATAAACATTGGGGATAGATAACATGCAGAGCTGCTGTTGCTGTTGCTGATGAGGAGGATGATGATAAGGATGATGACGGATAACATGCAGAGCTGCTGTTGCTGATGAGGATGATAAGGATGAAGATGGATAACATGCAGAGCTGCTGTTGCTGATGAGGATGAGGATGATGATGGGGAAGAATTTCTGTGACATTTGAACAATGCAGACCTCAAACTGACACAAGTGCACCTCGTCACATCCACTTTGAAATTGGAGCAGTTCAGTTTGTTTCTTGTTTTCTTTTGATTTTTGTTTCCTGTATGTCCTGTCTTGTTTGCTTTCTATTGATTTTTAGGTATGGTTTTCACATGTAGGCCAAGTTTCCTGTTCCTCTCTCTCTCTCTCTCTCTCTCTCACTTTATACCCCCCCTCACCTTATACCCCCCCCCTCTCTCTCTCTCTCCAATTACATCCCAAATGATGTAATGCACACTACACACTTACACTATACACTCCATACTTTAGCGTCTAGTCTATGAATTTTAGAATGCTGCTATCGTCTCAAATGGAACACTAACGTTTTTAATAACTGGAATTGTAAGCCATTTCCCAGTTGTTAGCAAATGATGTCAAACTTGCGTAAAGCAACAACTCTAAATTTAGCAAAATACAATTTATTTGTATACTTTTAACAATGGACATTGTCTCAAAGCAGCTTTACTTAACTATAGGAACACAGAATAAAAATTATATTAAAAAATTCAAATTAAGTTGATTTTGACAATTTTGTTGAAAAATGTTGAAAAATAAATCACACAACATGCCAGGGAAACACTCCTTGAGACGATACGAGGAAGAAACCTTGAACAGACCCAGACTGAAAAGGGAAGCCATCCTCATCTGGGTGACACGGAGAGTGTGATTATAAATCATTTACTTTCTACAACTCTATGTAGTCAAGTGGAGCTTTTCAGCAAGCGTGAGCTTCAGCGTAATTTCTGAATTCATTATAGATTTAACAGAAATTTCTCCCTGCCAAAGCCATCAAATGTGCAATGAAGGAGACCAGAATATAAAACCATCGTGATCTCTAAGTGGTACAATCCACAGCAGTCCCATAAATCTCCAGGTCATCCACATGGGCCGTCCTCAGCACCACCAAGTGATGAGACACCAGCCAGAAGTAGGGCATTAGGATGGATCAGGTGGGTCTGGAGAGCAGAAGCAGCCAGGAACACTGGGAGCTAGGGAGTGGTGCATCTCATCTAAAAGAGAGAGAGAGGGAGGGAGAGAGAGAGAGAGACAGACAGAAAGACAGAGAAACAGAGAGACAGACAGAGAGAGAGAGAGAGAGAGAGAGAGAGAGAGAGAGACAGACAGACAGACAGACAGACAGAGAATGAGGCAGACAGACAGACAGAAAGACAAAGAAACAGACAGACAGACAGAGAAAGAGAGGGAGAGAGAGAGGGAGAGAGATAGAGAGAGAGAGAGAGAGAGAGAGAGACAGACAGACAGACAGACAGACAGACAGACAGAGAAAGAGAGGGAGAGAGAGAGAGAGAGAGAGAGAGAGAGAGACAGACAGACAGACAGAGAAAGAGACAGACAGAGAAACAGAGAGACAGACAGACAGAGAAAGAGAGGGAGAGAGACAGACAGACAGACAGACAGAGAGAGAGAGAGAGAGAGAGAGAGAGAAAGAGAGAGAGAGAGAGAGAGAGAGAGAGAGAATATTAGTTATGCTTGTGATTATATAATGGTGAAGGACAAAGTAACTCATCACATTGTTGATTGTTTTTGTAGAGCTGCACATCCTATGATGCTTCATTTCTTACAGATGATGATGATCAGCGACTAAATTATAGTACTGATGAAAATAATTACCACAATTAAATTGATGGGAAAGAACAAGTGAGCAATTTTTGGATAAGTCTGGATATGGTTCCATTTTTTTGTTTTTTTATTTGATGAATGATTTTGACTTCAGTGATTCACTAAAATCTATAGCTTTTCACATGAGACCGAGAGACTTTTGTTTAAAATAAAAAAGATGTTGCATAAGGCTAGTGTTAGTCATAAAAGCACTAATTAGTTTCTCTCTGCATGTTAATGTCTGAAATTGCTGTCAAAACATAACATCCCTGTGGTGCAGTAAAGCTGATCGGAAAGCGGGATTTTTTTTTAATGTACAGCAAAAGACAGTGAGAAAAATCCTTATTAGCATACAACTGTGTAATTATCTCGCTGATGAATGCTGACACGAAGAAAATGTGTGTATAAGATACGCAGAGACCTAAGGATTACCATCCCTAACTTTCAGTTTAAACTTATTTTACATTCACAAAGGGCAACGAAGCGTGAAAGGTCTTGCCCTGCTTTCACACGAGCAAGTGAAAATGAATTTGTCACGTTGTACTTAGCGTGAACGCAGGGTTATTAATAACGGATTTTGATCCGAGTTGTCAAACGATGCTCTGTGGTTCAGTATGAAAGTGAATCATCAGCAGAAAGGTAGCAAGATTCTCCTACAAGTCACGTACATGCTAAGTCTCATTTGATATACATTATTTACTCTGTGTTACAGTGAACAGTAAAAGTGCAGGACTGAAGATTAATAACTGCCTCCTCGGTCAGTGACAGCCGTGTGCCTGAGTGAAAAGTCTTTTACATCAGTGAATACTGAATACTGAATACTCGGATTGGTCAGAAGTGTTAACAATCAATAAAAAAAACAACTCTCACAATTATGTTGCACAGTTTCCTGTCGTTTCCTTTCCCTGTCCTGTCATTATTTGTGTTCACCTGTTCTATGTTAAGTCCCTTATTAGTTTGTCGCATATCTGGTCTTAGTATCTTCATGAAGTCTTGTCAGGAACATTGAATTTTCAGTTTATTGTATCATTATTCTTGTTTATTATGGATTTTCCTAAGATAACTTGTGTTTCGACCCGTGCAATGGATATTAACTATGATTTATAGTTTTGGACACATTAATTAAGTAAATATTAATGTGCTCATTATCTTTCTATCCATCCATTTTCGGAACCGCTGACCCTACACAGGGTCACAGGGAGGCTGAGGTCTATCCCAGGAGCTCATTCCAGGACACAGTTGCACAGTATGGATCATTTAGAAATGCCAATCAGAGTTCAGTGCATGACTGAGGGAGGGGCCTGGAGAACCTAGAAGAAACCACCAAACACAAGAAGAACATACAAACTCCATACACACACACACAATGGTCAGCAGCGGGAATCAAACCCAGGTGAGGAAACAGGGTCCTGTGAGGAAACATGATTATATAGGCATTGTGAAGTTCTCTGTAAGAAGACGTTTGTTTAACATTTATGGACACACTTTTTTAACAGTGGGTTTTAAAGCTGTAACTTTACATTTTCTGACATCTTCAGGACTTTACGCTGAACAGTTTCTTTGTAACGTAACAATCAGTGCTTCTGTGTCTGATTCACCTCAAGAGAGAGAAAAACTTTAGGAAATATGTTTAAATATTGTTAATAGCTGTTAAGTGTTGAAATAAAATCACAGAACAGGGTACAGTAGCTCTGCCTCAGCACACCTGTTGCTAAAATCATTTTCCTCATAACATCACAACACAAAGCATTTCAATCCGTTATGTAGATTTATTTCACTGTCAGATTTCATGACTCCTGTGTAACACACCTGTGTAGAATACCAATATTTACCCTAATGATTGTGTTAAGAAATTCATAATCATAATCTCTAAATCCAGAGTTCTCATAATTCACACATTCCTGTGTGAGCAGCTCAGTATTCAGTATTCCAGGCATGTAGCGCACACACACACACACACACACACACACACCGAACCTGTCATTAAGCCCATCTGCTCATCGTCAATGTGAATGTGCGGCTTAATAACATTTCATTATAATACTGACACTGCTCACTGCTTAGTAGGTGTGTGTGTGTGTGTGAGAATGTGTGTGTGTGTGTGTGTGTGTGTGTGAGACATGGTTCATCTTTTTGGATCCTGCAGAAAGGTTATATGACAAAAGTGTGTTTTTCTGGCCTTTGAAAAGAAAAGAGAGAGCAGCACAGTGACAGAGAGAAGGAAGTGTGTGTGTGTGTGTGTGTGTGTGTGTTTGTGTTTGTGTGTGTTTTATAAAGCAGGCAAGGTTCAGCTTTGTGGAATCCTAAAGGAAGGTTACATGACAAAAGTTTGTTTTTTTCTGCTGTGCAGAGACAGAAAGTGTGTGTGTGTGGGTGTGTGTGTGTGTGTGTGTGTGTGGGTGTGTGATGAAAGTGAAATTTAGCCACACTAAACATGCTTTTGAATTCTTATTAAAACCAGTCACAATAACATGCAGAAGGTCGCGTCCAGTCAAAACCTTACTATTAAGTTTGTAAACTTTACCTTTATTTGCTGTCACACACACACACACACACACGAACGCACGCGCACACACACACACACACACACACACGAACGTACACGCACACACACACACGAACGCACACACACACTTTAAGTATAATCGGCATGGCTAACACACGCACACACACACACACACACTTTAAGTATAATCGGCATGGCTAACACACACGCACACACACACACACACACTTTCCTTCTCTCTGTCACTGTGCTGCTCTCTTTTTTCTTTTCAAAGGCCAGAAAAACACACTTTTGTCATATAACCTTTCTGCAGGATCCAAAAAGATGAACCATTTTAAATGTAATCAGTACGACTAACACACACACACACACACACACACACACACACACACGGTTTACTGTAGCTTCCTGCAGCCTGTCAGTGACTCTCCTGACAGGCGATTACACTGAATAACACGAATACACTGAATAACACGTCCCCACCATTCTAGCTAAAAATTTCAGACACATCTGGAACACAAGCATCAGTGGTGATCAGCAGTGTAATGAACACAAAATGCCCTTGGAGAAATTAAATGTAGACTAATGAAGTGGTAATTAATAAGAAATATCTCGTGTTCACACTGCTGTTAGAAAGAACATGACACATGGATGGCACCAGGTTTATTTAGATATTTCTTTCTTTTATAATTAAGTTAATTTTTACTTTAACTAACTTGCTGATGATTACAGGATTTCAATTAAAGAATGCAAAATCTCAGGCTGTTAAACACGCATAAAAGGCTTGCTAAAATACTGTACATAAATCAATATGAACGAAACAGCACATGCTAAAAATGAGTATTTCAAAAAGTATTTATGAAAATAAATAAAACCCCATCATTCAGCTCAGTATGAACATATAACATTATCTCAGAGTCTCTGAATCGTAATTATGACTCGAGGGTACGTTCATGTACGACTTCCTAGTGGGAAACTTGTATTTATGATAGCATGTGACAGGAACATTAACATACGCTGTCCAATCAATTTCACATCACACAAAATGACAGATGACACTTATTTTTGTAAGAGTTTTATAAATCTTTTTCTGTTTACTGTATTTGGTAATTTGGAGGAAAAAATGCATCGCATCCAACATTCCACACGTAAATAAGTCCATCATCCGGGTACATGAAGTGAACTTCAAGAGTGGAATTTGTGTGTGAGTGTGCACACTATTTATACTGGAGAATGGCAATTTGTGACGCACTTTAAGTTAAATATAGGCAGTTAAAGCGAGCAACTTGTTCAATCTTTTCTCCCCATGGTTTCGCCTATGATGTGCTCTGGCTCTACCTCTGGTCAGAGTCTCGTCGCTTGGTGGTGCTCACTGGATCTGGATGGACAGCCTGTGACCAGGAGTCATGGACAGAGCCACTTGGAGACTATCACACCGTCATGGATCTGCCGTTACATCTGCTTTTAGTAGAAGTTAGTGTCTATAATGAACTCAGAAACTACAGTGACCTAATAGTTCCCCTTAAACCCTTGGTTGCTGTTGTAGAAAGGACATTATTTAATTATAATTACATTATTTACTGTTCAGTGTCACCCAAATGAGGATAAGGTTCCCTTCTGAGCCTGGTTCCTCTCAAGGTTTCTTCCTGATATCATCACAGGGAGTCTTCCCTTGCCTCCATCTCCACAGGCCTACTCATTAGGGATAAAATAGAAACTATAATCTAAAATCTATCATTTTTTTTCCTTCTCTGTTTCTGTACTTCTGTAAAGCTACTTTGAGACAATGTCCATTGTTAAAAATGCTATACAAGTGCAATAAATTGAATTGAAATATCATATGGACTTTATGTCTTCTAGCAAGAAAAATTATTCCCTCGTAATTATAAACAAGTCTTTGTTTACTCCAGAATATTGAAATATTTAAGCGAGGTAGACAAAGTAAACACTCTACAATTACTCAGCTGTGTGTGTGTTTGTCTCCAAAGAGCTTTTATGTATGTATAAATTTATTTATTTCATTTTTTTTTAATTATTTTTTTTTGCTTCTAGCTTTTTGTCATGTTCTTGTGTTTCTTTGTTTTTTTTTTTTGTCTGGAGCTTGAGCTGCATTATTCCTCTGACCTTGATCCTCCTCGCTCTGGTGCATGTTCGGCAGATGTGGATTGAGTGCAGCGTCTGATCTCTTTCAGTGCTGCTGAGGAAGTTTATTCTGTTCTGCTCCTTTGACTCTATTTGCGCGTTTGAGGCCAGGATGTGCGTGAGCTTGTTTTATGTGTTGTATTGTGAGGTTCTGTGGATTTGGCTGTGAGGTGTTGAAGATGGTGTGGGCTGTGACCAGGTCACTGTGCTGTGCCGTTCAGTCACACTAACAGCTTTTGAAAGCAACCTGTCTGTTCTTTGTGTTCCTTTTTTGTTTTTATGTTTCAAGATTTATTTTTCAGTTGTAAAGTGAATGAAGGTGTGAGAGATGTGCTAAATAAATCAACCAAATAACATTAACGCAGTAAGCCGTGTTCTTATTGGCAGTAGGAACATGTTGGAATTCTGAAAACTCCCAGCAGGTCAAACATCAACCTGAATGTCAGTATTATCCCTCTGTGTGTGTGCTCATGAGAATGTGTGTCAGCCAGATGGTCTCTGTAACCCCAATGTAGATTTGTATCTATGGGTATAACTGTGTGTGTGTGTGTGTGTGTGTGTGTGTGTCGGCTCTTCTGGCTCTGCTGTCTGACTCACACCATCTGGAAGGTGCCACTGCAGCAGAAGAAACACACAGTATGCCATTAACCTCTGTATCACACACACACGCGCGCACAAACACACACGCACACACACACACAAATCCCTTTGATCAAAAGTTGAAGAAAGTATGTTAATAATAATAATAATAATAATAATAATAATAATAATAATAATAATAAGGAGCAAGGTGATTCAAATAAATGTACCTTATTAGTACATTTTTTAAGTCAATACAGAGGTCAGGAAGGTTCTAATGAAGGTCATGGAGGTTACTGTGGAGGTCTTTAAGAGTTCAGTATTAAGGGTAGTATACAGGTCATTAAGGATTAAGAAGGTCATGCAGGAGATGATTATTTAGGTCATTGAGGTCATTATGGAGATTTTTTTAGGTAACTGTGGCAACAATGACCTCAATAATGTCCTGAATGACCTCCATAACTATATCAGTGAGCATCATAATGATTCGTACTGACTTCAAAAAATGACCTCAAAGATCTCAATGTATGTATGACCTTCGTAATCACTTCCTGACCTGTATAATAGCCTTAATAGTGACCTCATAAAGACCTCCACAATAATCTCAATATAAAGGATTATTATCATCATGGAGATCATTGATTACTGTTGGAACTCCTTGTTTAAAGTTCATGTCAGTCATTGTGAAAATCACTATGAGCTGATATAATGCTCTATAAGGCCACATTGGAGGTCACGACTAAGGAGGATGACTAAGGAGTCACAATGGACATCAGCAGAAATCACAAGGTCACTCAAGATCATGGAAGCCATCGTCAGGTCATTATGCAGGTCGTTATCAAGTTATCTGAGGTCATGAAAAAGTCTGTTTGGAGGTGATTGAGGTCATTAAGGAGGTGACTATGATGTCATTATAAGGATCTTTGCCTTAATTATAGAGGTAATTGAGGTTAATATGATGGTGACTATTGAGGTCTTTATGAGGTCATTATGGAAGTAAATATAAAATACATAATGGTCATTATGGAGGCCATTTAGGTCACCATGGAGATGACTATAATGGTCACTATGAGGTCATTATAGAGGTGATTATAAAGTTCATAGAGGTCAATGTGAAGGTAGTGTGATGTCATTACGGAGGTAATTTAAAAGTTCACAGAGGTCATTATGGAAGTCATTATGAGGTCACTATGAGGTCACTTATGTCACTATGTAGGTGATAAGGTTGTTATGGAGGTCATTGAGGTTACAATGAGGGTGATTAGGGCAGTCACTATGAGGTAATTATGCAGGTAAATATTAAGTTCTCTTAAAGAGGTCATTGTGAAGGTCAATAAAAGGTCATTATGAAGGTATTTATAAAGTTCTTGGAAGTCATACTGGAGGTCACTGAGTTTATTATAAAACTCATTATGGCCATAGTGGAGGTCATTGAGATCATTAGGATGATTATTAAGGCTACTGTAGAAGTGATTATGAGGAAATTATGGTCAATTAGTGTTACAGTGCTGAGTGAACAGTGACTTTCTCTCTCTGTCTTACACACACACACACACACACAGCGTTTAAAGGGAGTGAGGGACATGAAACATCTATTAACATTACTGTTACATGCCCAAGTGAGAGTAGAGCCTGGACCTGAATAATTCATTATTTTACCCAGGAATGTTTTGAAAATTGTTCATAATTTGCATTTACTTCATGTAAGAATCATCCAAATTCACCAGTGAGATCAGTTTTGGAAAGATTGCAATGTGTAGTCTGGGGTGGCGAAATTTTAATGCCATGATAAAATATAATTTAAGAAAATACCCTAAATACAACATTTATATAGCCAGAAAGTTTAAGAAGTTTAATAATGCTTCAATACAACACTTTAAATAATCTGACATTAAAAAAACATGGATTGCTGGTTAATCTCACAATAATCCAGTGCCTAAATTGAAACTGGACAAAATCTGTTCAGTCTTAACCGAGACTAAAGAGGGAGAACAAGCAACAAGTGTAAACACTTGTTTGACTGAAAACAGGAAATATTGACCATAAAAGGAAAACAGGACACAGAAGGCCAGACAGGGTATAATGTACAGAATATGATTGACAAACAGAGACAGGATTGACCATCAGACATAAATAATCAACTTTGTGTTGTAACTTTCATGGATTTCTCTATAGCTACTGATAAATGTCTCTGTCATTGTTGTAAGAAAAGATTGACATTCATTTAAAAATTGTTTAATTAAAGAGGAAGTGAATTGTCTCTCTGTCTCTCTGGCGTTCTCCGGCGTGCATGAGACGGATGAGTGAAATCTCTCAGAAGGGAAACGAGTGGACCGACTGATAAAGAAATTTAATTTATATGCAAATCCAAAGGGCAGCCAATCAATTATTCTTATTTTAATAGAGATTTAAACTCTTGACTCTGATTGGTCGCTTCATTTCACTCTTCATTCTGATCACCATGACCTTCTTAACTCGGAGTGTGAGGAGTGACATCTCGCTCGGGCGTATCACTAACCCATCGTCCAATTTTCCACTTCCTGCTCACCGGCCCACCCACTCGTTTGACAGACAGCCTGCCAAAACTGTTACAGAAAAATGATAATTAGCACATGATTGTGATGTTTTCCTACATGTGATGCTGATTTTCACATCTGACAGAGAATCATCTGAGGAGAAATTCAGAGAAATAATAAAAAAACATGCAAAGAAATTTTTTTTAATATGTGTTAAGTGTTCTACTTGTATAAATGTTTTCACCTTTGAATTTTTGACGTTTCGATCATTTTCACATTTTTTTAAAGTCATGATTTAATTAAAAATTAATTTTTTTCTACTGTTTCTATTGTTCTTTCTTTTACACTATTGAATACAAACTGTCGAAAATGTGAGTTCACAGATACAATTTCAGAGCCTCACAAGCTGAAATACACCTTCATGTTTTGTTAATGAATTTATTAAATTATGTGTGTGAAATGTAGGTGTTTTTTCTCTGTGCAGTTACAGACCCAGCTATCCATAGACCTCTGAGGAACTTTTGATTTCCGTCTGCTCTTCAACAGCTCCATAAACGGATACGAATTCAAACTCTGAGTAAGCTCAGAAAATCTCGTGCAACATGTCGTACAAATTCTGTTTAATTATTGCTTCATTTCCTTCATGTTTAGTTTTTCCTGTTGTTCATCAGATATTCCTCACCAGCAGAATCCGGTGTTGATCTAAAGGAAATCTTTATAATAATTGCATTATCACACTGTTTGATATCGAACCTCAGAAACGGCAGCTCAA
Source organism: Hemibagrus wyckioides (assembly GCF_019097595.1). NCBI lineage: Eukaryota > Metazoa > Chordata > Actinopteri > Siluriformes > Bagridae > Hemibagrus > Hemibagrus wyckioides. Next base: position 6,045,429 of record NC_080735.1, read on the forward strand.
TGCTGAACATGTAGCAATGCGACGCTGGGATTACTCTGGCTCATGATTTCCATCAGGATGAGAAAATGAAGCTGCTGTCAAAGAAAAGAAAAAAAAAGAAAGAAAGAAAGAAAACACCCGAGCCTGAAAAGTGCAAACGCAGACACCCACATTCTCGCTGGCTCGGAGTTTATACAAGAGCTCTGATCGTGTTTCTCACGGCGTTATCCTCAGTAATCTTCACACAGCCGAACTAATTTACTCTCACCGCTCACGATAATGATGTCGCCAATGTGTGTGCTTATTTTTGTACAAAATTTACATAGTGTTACAGGAAGTCATCACATTCACTCCTTTTTCTTCTTTTTCTTCATCTGCTGTGAAGTTCTGCTCTTCTTTTCCAGACTGAAGCACACACTTGACACAATGGTTTTCCAAGAAAGCCCATGGTCCATAATATACCTCTTATATACATGAGTGTTACATGAGCATCACTTGCGCATAATCATATGATTCACATGAGAAATTTGCATGTGGTTTATAGACATTTCACGTTATCTTTCACATATGCTTTTTCCCCATGTCTGATTCACACACAACATGATTCATGCGATTCTTTCACATGATTCATTTATTTTTTGGATGTAATTATTTAACATGATTCATTGATTCTCACCTGATTCATGATTCATTTATTTCCATATAAACATTTCAATTTCACTGTTCGTTTAACGATTCATCTATTTTTATGAGAATTTTTCCCTCATATGATTCTTTTTTACATGTGAATGTTTTCCACATGATTCTGTTCTTTTCACATACAGTTTCTGAGGTGACTTTTTCCCTCACATGAGTAAATGATTTTTTACATGTGATTTTAATCATGATTCATTTAATTCCACATGTAATTCTTTTATTGTTTTGATTTTTTTATTATTTTTCACATATAATTATTCTCAGATTATTTATTTATTTTTATGTACCCCCCCCCCCCATGACTCATTTCAGTTTATTTTTAACAATTTATTTTTAAGATATGCTTTCTGTTACATGACAGCTCTCATTGAAAATGAATGATGGCTGGTTGTTTGTCAAAGCATCTCTCCGCATGTGTGAATTAACCTTAAACACCCCATTAAAAGCCAACACAAACTAATTTATATATAAATATATATATATATATATATATATATATATATATATATATATATATATATATATATATATATATATATATATATATATATATATATATTACAGATTAGAGAGAGAGAGAGATAAAAACAAAAGACCTGCAGTTGGAGTGTGACAATGAAATAAAACAGAAATATAAAAGAAAAACAAATGAATTAAAGGACATAAAAAGTAAATAGAAGAAAGACAGATTGTAAAACATATAATTTTAATTTTTAATATCTACCATCTTTAAGGCATAGAAAATGCTAAGCAAAAAAGCTAAGCAATAATTTTCTGTAATATAAGGATGTTGAAAAGGCATTGAGAACACAAGCTGAGTTTAAAAGAGGTGAGTGCTTTCATACTGAGTGGATTAAAGGATGTTAACAACTCTCTCTCTCTCTCTCTCTCTCTCTCTCTCTCTCGCTCTCTCTCTCTCTCGCTCTCTCTCTCTCTCTCTCTCTCTCGCTCTCTCTCTCTCTCTCTCTCTCTCTGCCTTTCCATTACTCCTGCCACAGATAGTGTGATAAGCGAGGAAAAACCTTGATTTCCCCCCCCCTAATTACATCAATTCAGTCAGGTAAGAAATTCATAAAATCATTACTAGAGCTTAAGGAGATCTAGGAGGTCAGCACCTGACTGATTTGGAGTCGATTTTAAGATACAGTATTAAATAGGAACTTGTTTAAGGCAGGAGGGTGATAATTAAACAGTAACAGCCAAAGGTTGGCAGCTCAATCAGGGGCAGACAAAAGAGCTGCTCGCCTGGGGAAATGGTGAAGAAGAAGACGAATGTGTTACTTTCATCTGCAGCCCAGCATCGATGAGTGTTTATCTCTCTACAACATGCCGAGGACACCGAGAACACCAAGGACACTGAGGACACCAGCCCTCCAGGTCACACCAGCCTTATATATTTAGTCTGCAACTTGAATTCAAAACATATGGGATGCACAGATTGATCGATCCCTAGTCAGATTATTAAAATCCTTTGTGTACAGTTTGCATCTCTGGGATTGCCAGATTTTTCCTGAGTAGGAGAGCTTGAGTTGTTTTCCATCAGTATTAAACATTAACCCTGAAAAACCTAAGGGAGATAAAATGCGAACTGAAGAAGGCAATAGCGCTTTGTTCTTTGCTGTTATATGTAATACCATGTGGCATAAAAGCAAGAGACACTTAAAAAATGAAGAATAATGTAATGACTCATGCAAAAAACGAAGGCTATTACAATGATATGTGAATAAGGAGATGGTGCGCATTGGAATACATGCAATTGGAGTCTGGTATATTACCACATAGTTCTATATAATGACATTTAAAGATACCATTTCAACACTCATTCATTGTTGACTTATAGAATAGCACTTGATCCAGCACTTTGTAATATTTTCCATTTTATTATTTATTATGTCGTGTGGTGACAGATAATTGTGCACCCAACTTAATGCCATAATAGGTCATGAAATTGTGCCATTTTTTTTACTTTCTTTTGTTTTTGTTACAAAAGTGTACTCTGCTATCTAGAGCTAGTAATTCATTAGTACTGTAGTATCTCAGCTGTATTTACAGCATTCCATCATTATATGGGTGTATTTACAGCCTCAAACAATTTCAGCACAACCTATCGCAGTTACATCACCTGTTGTACAGATGTATTTAAGTTCAAGGTCTGAATCATGCACAACTGAGACACATCCCTGTTTTACTCTTTGACTTCACCCCTGTATGTCTAACTCACAGTAGTTACATTTGAGGTTTGAATACTGATGTGCACATTAAATCATTAAATAAACAGTATTACATTATCACTATTTGCACTTAACTGAATACAAGCTAGCATTTTCGTTCTACGTCGGGTCTAACAGACAGCCATTAAAACACCATTTAGCCACTGAAAATGTCTAATAAAGACTGCACACAGATTATTCTGTATTATCTCTGAAGAGTGAAATATTGCCTTTCCTGGCTTTTTAGTTAAAATAATCCTGAACTCAGTGTTCCATGCTGCGAGGCAAACCAGAGGCTGTGAAACACACATTTCAGTATGAAATGAGATATTTTTACATTTTGTGTAGGATTTTTTTTGCTCACTATCCCACCTCTGAAAAAGATCTGAGAATTAAAACACAAATCTTCAATTTTACATTTTTTTTAAGGAATGATATACTTGTAGACACTTTTAAGCTTATATAGCTGACATTACGAAGGTCTCCCAGTATTGTGGGTGGTGTAGGGTCAGTAGATGTATATATGTTTGTGTGTGTGTGTGTGTGTGTTTGTTTGTGTTTGTGTGTGTGTGTGTGTGTGTGTTTGTGTGTATGTGTGTGTGCCTGGCCTCTGATTAGGGCCGCCTGTGCAGTTCTGCCTTTATGGAAGACAGTCTGTAAATGTTACACTAATATTTCATAATGTGAGAAAAAAAAACAGAAACACACCCACCCCACATACACACAAACACACTCACACACACACACACACACACACAGCGCTGCAAGAAAAAGAGGCAGATGATGAAAAACCCCTAACACACAGAGCCATTAATCACAGCACTGAGGCCTAATGGAGAAAAACACACACACACACACACACAATAGCTGTCTCTGAATCATAATGAGAAAAAAGAACCGAGATCAGAGAGAAATAGAAAGTAAAAACTGTTGCTGCTTCAACATGTGTGTAAACAGAGGTGGCAGGTTTGAGAGATTAAAATGGGATGGGGTTAAAGAGATTAGAATGAGGGTGGGGTTAGAGAAATTAGAATGTGGGTGGGGTTAGAGAGATTATTCTGGAGCAGGGTTTGAGAGATTAGAATGGGGTTGCCTTGCAGAGATTAGATTTGACTGGAGCAGCATTACAGAGAATGAAGGTGGGGTTAACAAGATTAGAATGAGGGTGGGGTTAACAAAATTAGAATGAGGGTGGGGCTAACAAGATTAGAATGAGGGTGGGGTTAACAAGATTGGAATGAGGGTGGGGTTAGGGAGATAGGTGGAGTTAGAAAAATTACAGTGAGGGTGGGATTACAGAGATTAGAATAAGAGTGGAGTTAGAAAAATTGCAACAATGGTAGAATTAAAGAGATTAGAATGTGGATGGGGTTAAAGAAGTTAGAATGAAGGCAGGATTAGTGGGATTAGAGTGAGATTTGTAATCTAGTAAGATTAGAATGGGGTGTGGTGATGGGTGTGGTTAATAAGATTGCTGGAGTTAGTAGATCAGGAGGGAATAAGGTAAGGGTTGAGTAAGGAATAAAGTTAGAATGAAGGTTGGTTATCATGAGGTGAGGAGGTTAGGAATGGGGTGGGTCAGAGAGGGGTCAGAGCTGGTGCAAGGGTGTGTGTGGTTAGTTTGGGGGTGGGGTATTGTGTGTAGGTTTATATACAAATGTAATTAAACAGTGTATAAAGACATTGCGGAGTGTGTGTGTGTGTGTGTGTGTATACTGCTAGTTATTTCCATGTGAGCAGAGTGTGTGAGATTTGGCACTTCTGCACTGACAGAGTGTAATGATGAAACTAAACACCACTGACACAAGAGAAAATACACACATCTGCTCACACATCACTTGCTGTCAAGCTTGTCGCCAAGGAAACAACAGCAGTATGTGTGTATTGAAATAGCAGGGGTTTTTGTGTGTGTGTGTGTGTGAGTGTGTGTGTAGATAGAACAGACAGCAGTTTGTGGATTAAACAACTGTTTTTAGAACAGAACTGTGTGTGTACTGAAACTGTGTGTGTACTGAAACTGTGTGTGTGTACTGAAACTGTGTGTGTGTACTGAAACTGTGTGTGTACTGAAACTGTGTGTGTACTGAAACTGTGTGTGTGTACTGAAACTGTGTGTGTACTGAAACTGTGTGTGTGTACTGAAACTGTGTGTGTGTGTACTGAAACTGTGTGTGTGTGTGTACTGAAACTGTGTGTGTGTACTGAAACTGTGTGTGTGTGTACTGAAACTGTGTGTGTGTGTGTACTGAAACTGTGTGTGTGTGTACTGAAACTGTGTGTGTGTGTGTACTGAAACTGTGTGTGTGTACTGAAACTGTGTGTGTGTGTACTGAAACTGTGTGTGTACTGAAACTGTGTGTGTGTGTGTACTGAAACTGTGTGTGTGTGTACTGAAACTGTGTGTGTGTGTACTGAAACTGTGTGTGTACTGAAACTATGTGTGTGTACTGAAACTGTGTGTGTGTGTGTGTGTACTGAAACTGTGTGTGTGTGTACTGAAACTGTGTGTGTACTGAAACTGTGTGTGTGTGTACTGAAACTGTGTGTGTGTGTGTACTGAAACTGTGTGTGTGTGTACTGAAACTGTGTGTGTGTGTACTGAAACTGTGTGTGTGTGTGTACTGAAACTATGTGTGTGTACTGAAACTGTGTGTGTGTGTGTACTGAAACTGTGTGTGTACTGAAACTGTGTGTGTGTGTACTGAAACTGTGTGTGTGTGTGTACTGAAACTGTGTGTGTACTGAAACTGTGTGTGTACTGAAACTGTGTGTGTGTGTACTGAAACTATGTGTGTGTACTGAAACTGTGTGTGTGTGTGTGTACTGAAACTGTGTGTGTGTACTGAAACTGTGTGTGTGTGTGTGTGTACTGAAACTGTGTGTGTGTACTGAAACTGTGTGTGTGTACTGAAACTGTGTGTGTACTGAAACTGTGTGTGTGTGTGTACTGAAACTGTGTGTGTGTGTGTACTGAAACTGTGTGTGTGTGTACTGAAACTGTGTGTGTACTGAAACTGTGTGTGTGTGTACTGAAACTGTGTGTGTGTACTGAAACTGTGTGTGTGTACTGAAACTGTGTGTGTACTGAAACTGTGTGTGTGTACTGAAACTGTGTGTGTGTGTACTGAAACTGTGTGTGTGTGTGTACTGAAACTGTGTGTGTGTACTGAAACTGTGTGTGTGTGTACTGAAACTGTGTGTGTGTGTGTACTGAAACTGTGTGTGTGTGTACTGAAACTGTGTGTGTGTGTGTACTGAAACTGTGTGTGTGTACTGAAACTGTGTGTGTGTGTACTGAAACTGTGTGTGTACTGAAACTGTGTGTGTGTGTGTACTGAAACTGTGTGTGTGTGTACTGAAACTGTGTGTGTGTGTACTGAAACTGTGTGTGTACTGAAACTATGTGTGTGTACTGAAACTGTGTGTGTGTGTGTACTGAAACTGTGTGTGTGTGTACTGAAACTGTGTGTGTACTGAAACTGTGTGTGTGTGTACTGAAACTGTGTGTGTGTGTGTACTGAAACTGTGTGTGTGTGTACTGAAACTGTGTGTGTGTGTACTGAAACTGTGTGTGTGTGTGTACTGAAACTATGTGTGTGTACTGAAACTGTGTGTGTGTGTGTACTGAAACTGTGTGTGTACTGAAACTGTGTGTGTGTGTACTGAAACTGTGTGTGTGTGTGTACTGAAACTGTGTGTGTACTGAAACTGTGTGTGTACTGAAACTGTGTGTGTGTACTGAAACTATGTGTGTGTACTGAAACTGTGTGTGTGTGTACTGAAACTGTGTGTGTGTACTGAAACTGTGTGTGTGTGTGTGTGTGTACTGAAACTGTGTGTGTGTACTGAAACTGTGTGTGTGTACTGAAACTGTGTGTGTACTGAAACTGTGTGTGTGTGTACTGAAACTGTGTGTGTGTGTGTACTGAAACTGTGTGTGTACTGAAACTGTGTGTGTGTGTACTGAAACTGTGTGTGTGTGTACTGAAACTGTGTGTGTGTACTGAAACTGTGTGTGTGTGTGTACTGAAACTGTGTGTGTACTGAAACTGTGTGTTTGTGTGTGTACTGAAACTGTGTGTGTGTGTACTGAAACTGTGTGTGTGTACTGAAACTGTGTGTGTGTGTACTGAAACTGTGTGTGTGTGTACTGAAACTGAGTGTGTGTGTGTGTACTGAAACTGTGTGTTTGTGTGTGTACTGAAACTGTGTGTGTGTGTGTACTGAAACTGTGTGTGTGTGTGTGTGTGTACTGAAACTGTGTGTGTGTACTGAAACTGTGTGTGTGTGTGTACTGAAACTGTGTGTGTGTACTGAAACTGTGTGTGTGTGTACTGAAACTGTGTGTGTGTGTGTACTGAAACTGTGTGTGTGTACTGAAACTGAGTGTGTGTGTGTGTACTGAAACTGTGTGTTTGTGTGTGTACTGAAACTGTGTGTGTGTGTGTACTGAAACTGTGTGTGTGTACTGAAACTGTGTGTGTGTACTGAAACTGAGTGTGTGTGTGTGTACTGAAACTGTGTGTTTGTGTGTGTACTGAAACTGTGTGTGTGTGTACTGAAACTGTGTGTGTGTACTGAAACTGTGTGTGTGTGTGTGTACTGAAACTGTGTGTGTGTACTGAAACTGTGTGTGTGTGTGTGTGTGTGTGTACTGAAACTGTGTGTGTGTGTGTGTACTGAAACTGTGTGTGTGTGTGTGTGTACTGAAACTGTGTGTAACGAATTATGTTTTGTATCTGTACATAACAATAATGGCACCATGTGTATTTTATTAGACTTTGGCAATCATCATACTTAATAAACACTAATAACACACACACACACTCACATACACAAATTATAATATATAGTGTAATAACACACACACACACTCACATACACAAACAGTCCTTCTGTTATTCCTGGAAAACACAACAGTTTCTGTTAGGTTTTGTGTGACTCTGCAAGATCCACCATCCCGGAATCATGCATGAGTAAAAACTTTTTCTAGACTTTAAACTGCAAAGTGATGTTATATTCCCAGGATCCCACTGACATCATTTAAGTGAACTCAGCCTCAGGGTGTAGGCTTATGGTGCACAATTGTGATTGCCCAAATCCCAAATCCCAAAGCCCAAATCCACTGCTGCATTCTTGCTTATCCAACAGGTATGGTCTGACCATCTAAATGTTATACAGAGCAAACCTGAAAGACTGGGAGATTGTTGTGATATGGTTTGGAAAGGCAAGCTGGTTGTTGATGGTTACCCCAACTTTTTGGGCAGATCCTGATAGCATGCTCTCAGAAATAAATGACCAAATAATTATTTTCCTTGTCATTGTGTCTTTTGATCTTTTGTAGCATTAGTGTGTATCTTTCACCTTAAGGTTCAACTTTTAAAACTTTACTCTTTTTACCTCACAAGGTAAAATATGTCTAGTAATAATACAAAAAATATCCTTGATGGTACCACCCCAGTGGCAAGGAAACTGTATGGTACCCAATAACCATAGTACCCTCTTTATTTCTGAGAGGGTAATATCAGTTGATGGGCTGAGCTTGGCGATGTTGTATTAGATTGTAGGACGTGCCAGGTTGATGAGATGCTCTACTGAAGGTGGCAATCTTTCATCCAGGCGGAGAAAAACAGGGACTAAGGCTGAGGCACCCTCTTGACAGGTAGAATCATCAGTATAGCATTGATGGAGACCTTTGCGACTGGAGGACTTGTCAGTGGTTGTGATTTCCACATAGCGCTGTTACTGAATACACCAGAAAGGCTCATAAACCATTTGGTTGAGACTAGATATGTGCATCATGATACACCATTAACACTGGGATTTCTTTTAATTTTAACGCAGAAATAATTAGTCATATGTGAAGCTTGTGGTAGAAAGAATGTTTATTGTTCATAAACATGTCAAATATCTGCATAATGCATTTACATAGTATCCAGCTGGTCAAATGAAATTAGGCTTCTTGTTTGTCCATTTTTTCTGGAACTATATTGCTTACATAATAATTGCACAGATGGTTTTTAAATAAATAAATAAATGAATAGATAAAAAATAACAGCACTGCACACATCTCTAGGTAAGATTATGAACGAGTGTGATTAGGAACTGTTAGGAACTGTCAAAGCTCCATGACACTCTGTTGGATCTTAATGAGAAATAAAACCCAAACCGTCAAAGCTACATTACATGATGATGTCAGAATTGGAAAGCATTTCCTGATGGTTCAACATATCATAAGCTTATAATCCAGCATTATAACAGCAAAGTCTTTTATTGGTGTATGACTGTCATTTTTATCCAAAGCAGCTGAAGGTTAAAGGCTGTGCTAAGTGAAAGTATGAACTCACAACCTTCTGACTAGTAGCCCAAAACCGCTGAGCCACCACTGTCTATGTTACTGCAAATTGGTTGGTGATTGCATAACATTTACATGTATTGCTGCTGAATAATGAACAATTTCAGCAGAACTGATCTGCCCCTTCTTGCCTGGTTGGGTAAGATGTGGCAAAAAAGGAAAAAAAATTACCAGAAGTCAGAGCAGCTATTGTTGCTGTGTTTTATTTTTGGATTCAAGTTTTGTAAGTGCTAGAATCTGAAGTGAAGATTAAACGGCAAAGGTGTAGAATATATCTGTTTTCTCTTTACAACCTACTGATACTTTCAGTGTCCAGACAACATATGATGGAGTTTGCATCGTGTTGTGTAGATGTGTTTGCACCTGTAAATAAGGCTGGCGATGGCTTTGAATAACGGTGATGTGCTAAAAGCTCTGGAGAAAATTACTTAGATAAGGTGTTGTGGTATCGGGGGTGGTGAACTTGCAAAGGTACACTTACATCAAGAAAATCATCACTATAAAGTTGACACTTTCACTGACACACATTGGTGCATTCCTAATTGTGCTGCTGTGTGCATCTGGCTAATTAGCAACCAAGGTATAAAAAAGTTTCCACTCTAACTTACTGCTAATTGAGTCCTAAATTCTTGCATAGAAAAAATAAGACAAACACATTCAGGTGTTAAATCACTAGTGTGTTGAAATATTGCTGTGCCATTCAAGCAGCTCATCCTGTATTATTAAACCAAGAGCTGAAAAGATAAATATCACAGAATTTGTCTTCACTTTTATTAACAAATAATGAAAAAAAGGTTAGTGGCAGATCAACACTCCATCATTACACAAAGAAATTTACATCTAATGCAAAAACATTTACCTTTCAATAGACACAGAGGAGAGTGAGACAGAGGGAGAGACAGACAGATGAGAGAGTTTGGGACAGTGTTGAAAGTCATTGAGCTAAGATAAGCACTCTGGGCCTGATAGCTCTGCAGCACAATGACCGACATGGATTATAGGTTCTATAGTTACACAGCCACATTATAACAGTTACAATGATCTCTTCACTAGCTTTTAAACGACACTATCCCTGCTTTTCTCACATTTCTGCAATCTTCAATGTCCAAGAGTGAGGTTGAGGAACTCAGACAACTTCAGACCTCTATTTCCAGCCTCATGCAGAAAAATAGTTTGGGCACAAAGGTACAATTAGGATTTAGGGAATAGGGTTGGGATAAGGGATGAGAGTTTATCAAATATTACTGTAATTTGGATTGGTCAGGGTTTAAAATGAGGGTTTTTGAGTGAGGGTCAAAAGTAGGATTAAAGTATAGGGGTCAGGATTGAGATTTTGATAATATTTAATATGTTAGAGTTGGGGTATGAGTAGCATTTATAACATGGCTTGGATTTGTTATTATGATTTAGAATGGTTAAAGATTAAAGATGGTTTGGATGAGGATGAGCATTTTGGAGCCAGGATTGCAAGCAGGAAGAGGCTTTAAAGATTAGAGATGGGATTAAAAGTAGAAGTTTGGATTGAGATTTAGAGTTGAAAGTGCAAGTAGGGAGATTAGAGGATTATTGGAATAGAGATTATGGGTAAGGATTAGGATACGGATTAGGGCATAGGAGCCCAGATTGGCATCTAGGTGTGATTGTGAATGTTTCTTTAACCCAACTAGAAAAGATCCCATTGGGCCTAAAATACACAGTTATGACAGACATCCCGGAAAACCCTTGAGAAAACTGGAAAATCTTTGGTGAGCCAATTAATGGCAGGACCCAGGACCTTGTGCTGTAGTATGTGGTGAATAGAGGAATAAACGGCGGAAGACTGATTACAGATGTATTGTGGTTTTCAGTCTTCAGTCTCACAGCAGCGTGTTGATTTCTACAGTATTGATTTCTAATTGAAAAGTGTTTTGTTTCTTCTGTTATTATGGTGAAAGATAAATGAACCCACAGGGCCTGACAAAAATCACATCCATCTCCCATAACAACATGAAATCCTTTAGTCTGCCATCCATCGTCATCTTCTACCATCATTCAGTCGTTCTTCATCACCTCTTTGTAGCAGATTTATTAGGGTGCCGTGTCAAAGCTCTGGGTTTCGGAGCACACTCAGTTGTACATACAGATATACAGCGCAGATAAAGAGATTCCAAATGCACTGTTATATTATTATGTTTCATGAATATATCTGGGGTTTTTTTTTTACAGGCTGAACATATTTAAACTTATTTCATTGTAATAAATACACAACATCTGACAACATAACAATTTCAAAACTCACACAGCGAGTGTTAGTAATGAGCGGGTGTAATGTGGGCAGAGTCAGCAGAAATAAGTGGGCATGTTGATTCACATAAAAAAAAAAAACCTTCTCATTTCTCCAGAAGAGAATTTATTTCCATGACTGTTCTTTCTTTTTAGTGCCAGCTTCACATTTGTGACGGTTATAAATACACAACAAAAGTATATCATCACCCTGAACATGAAATTTCATACACCAGCAGCAGGATTTGCACACCATTACACAGGCACACAGTCACACAGCTGCAGGGGAAATATGAAGAACAGAGCTATGGGTTTCCTAGTGTTCATTAAGGTTAATGCAATTTAAGCACAGCACTGCGTCGAACACTACAGCTTAAACGTCCTTGATGCCGCTTCGCCGTAGGTGTGTACACAGGCAGAGATTGATTACGGGTGAAATGTATGTATGTTGTGCTATAAACAGTAGACCTGTACACATCTCACTGGGAGCTCATAGATTTTTAGCAGTATGGCTCTGGATGTGAACTAGCAAACTCCTCTTTTTTTCTTTTCTTTAACATCGGCGTGACTGATCGAAGCCTTGTCTCAGACTAACTCTATCTCTTGTCTGATGCAAGGCAAAACTTTTTTTGGTTAGAGTTTCTTTAATAGCAGCTCTGACAGCATGGCAGCTACAAATCCAGGGTTTATATGAGTGCATATATTCTAGCATGTTAACTAACTTTGTTACTCCAAAAAGCTGTGTAATACTGCATTTATATGTTTATGCAATATTTACAGAAAGAATCTGCAGTGTCAGTGATCTCTTAATTCTAACAGGTTTCACAGATATTAAATTAATAAGCAGATATAAATATCATTCTTTAATAAATAAATATTTTCATTGTCAGTAAACGTGGAACAAAACTGTCAAGAACATACTTTTATAAGAAAATAATCCACAACATGGTGTTTTGAGGAAGCAGATGTTGATTATTTTCCTATAGCAGCACATCTTATAGTCTTATATTCATCATGTTCCGCAGCAAATGAAACAAACCTAGCTTCTCGTCATGTCATAGCAGCTATAGACTAGCTACAGTTCTGTCACCAATCTCTCTTGTTTCTCTTTAATGAAGAAGAAGAAAAATGCTGATTGTACTGTTTCTGAGGAACCACAGCAACCTGTAGATGTCTTGGATTATTTTGACACTGGAGACTCGTTCCATGAATGTTATATATACAGAAAAACTTGGAAGATTCTACATTTGACTTTATTCATCAACAAGGTATTATAAACCAATGAGTTATTAGTATAGAGCTTTGTTACTGTATAAGTGGAGCTTTGTTACTGTATAAACACTCGACTTGCATCTGCACTACTGTATAAAAAAAAAAAACAACTTCTGACCAATCAGATTTGAGAATTCAGCTTCAGCTGTTCCTATAAACTAAATCTGACACCTTTCTGAGCCACAGAAGCACCTGCTAAATCGTTTCATTGTTTAAATCCTTTTCATCGCACTCCAGCTGCACGTGTAACAAACAATTACCCTTGCTCAGTGTGTGTGTGTGTGTGTGTGTGTGTGTGTGTTTATATGTGAGAAGTGGGATTTTCAACATATCAGTTTAAACCTATTAAAATTCCTGCATTCTTATCTGGCTGAGGATCAGACGTGAACACAGAAATTCTGTGGAATGTATCGTTGTGTTAATGAGGAATGTGCAAGTGTTTATAGAAATTCAAAGTGACACACACACACACACACACACATGCAGTAAATCATGTACAATGTTATGTTCTCCAGCAGTTCTCCAGTAATATGATGCAATATGTGCTATATTTCCGTACTGTGCGTCATTACACTCATTTTTGGTCACACTGTTGAGAGGTTTGGTTATTTGCTCTACCACGGAATAGATCTATTTTTTTCTCTAATATGAGATGTTGCAATAGTGTCCAAGGGAGATGTTAGTAATGCATTTTTATTAAAAATATTCACCAGAGCAATCCTCCCATGCACCATGGAGTTTTTGTTTCAGCTACAGGAGGTCCATATGGGTCAGTTCTCGGTTCAATTTTATTCAGCTTATACATAAAATCAGAGGGCTCAGTGATCAGATCACATGACTTACTTTACTACTGCTTCTTTTTTTTCCCTTCTACATCCACAGCAAGTCTCACAGAAGATCTCGGACTGTCACTCTGTCATTTTTTTTTTCCAATAAAGATCCATCATGCTTTGAAAAAAAAACAGCCTCAAAAACTAGCCTATGCTGACACACTGCAGGAAAAATTTAGTATGATTCTAGATGACAAGCTCAGCTTCTTCGATCGCGTCAACCATCAGATCTGGACAGTTTCTTCTTCACAAGTTCCTATAAATCTGACTTTTCTGACTACAGAATTCATGTAAATTCTTAGACAAGCTCTGGTTATTTCTTGACTTCTAGTCTTGTGTTTGCATGGTTCATATGACTCACATGAACTCTACATGATTTGTGTGAAACAAGTGACAGAATACAATAAAGTGACAAAAATACAAATAATTCCTAGGACCAATACTATGGCTTCTGTGGTAGCTCCTTATTCACAACTTTAGTTCACAATTTGTTTTCATTTACTGACTGGCCATTTTTTGTCATGAATCATTTAGGTGAAGAATCCTTATGAATCCCTACGAATCAGTGCACCTTCAGATTGTATAAATTGCATAAACGGCTCTGTCAAACAACTCAGTCTAATTGTATTTAGCCAATAATGTCTCCTGGCACACAGTATATTTCAGTTTCGTCTGGAATTTATCAGATGTAAGCAGAACCTAGTTATAACTATACATACAAATGTATTACATTGCACTGACTGTGTAAATGGAAATAAAATATTTGTTCTAATTCCTAATTAAATCTTGTACACATATCGTGTGTGTGTGTGTGTGTGTGTATGCTTTGTAGAGCTGCAACGTGTCAGGCCTGACCTGGGTGTCAAACCGGATAATTTTAAATTATAATTTTTAGGATAATGTTTGTGCTGTAATGATGTTTTGTCACATTCTGAAAAAGTCTGGGAAAAATGCCAGCAGTTTACACACACACAAACACACACACACAGAGAGAGAGAGAGAGAGAGAGAGAGAGAGAGAGAGAATAATTGCCAACGATTTCACAAAACCCTATTTAACAACATGCACTACATTCCTACCACTCTGTCCATTTCACAGACCTGCCTCACAATTAACACATCTGTCCTGCATCAATAACTAACACTAACATAACACAAAAACACACTTTCCACTCTGTACAGTCATCACTCACTGGTGAAGTGCATTACACTGTAATAGACCATTATAACCTGTGCTAGTAAATTGTAATACAGTGTGATAAACTGGACTGCTTGCCTGTATGAGGACTGTATGCCTGGAGGAATAAATAAACTACAAGACGGTGTAGTAAACTGTATTAAACTCTAATAATTTATGTACACTGTAATCAACTGTAATATAAAAGAGCTCAATTAAACTTCAATACACTGCAATAATAAGATTAATAAGATATATTATACTGTAAAAAACATTAATAATCTATATTAAACTTCAATAAACTGCAAACAAGGCATATTAAAATGTACTGCAATGGAATAAAGATTTGCAGTCTTGGTGTAATCATGGACAACTAACTGTCCTTTTCCTTGCATACTGCTAATGTGACATGCTCATGTCATTTTCTTCTTTACAAAATCAGACGTTCTCCCACACTACCCCACTGCTGCGTTCCTCCACTGCCTTCCGCTAGCTGCATCAGATTGAAAACGCTGATGCTCGCCTACAGAGCCAAGAATGGACCAGAACCATCTTACCTCAAAGCTCTCATCACTCCTCACGCTGCACCACGCTCCCTTCGATCTACTAGCACTGCATGTCTGGTCCCACCATCTCTCAGGGTAGAAGGTAGGCACTGAATGAACTTTACACAATAGTTCCTCATGGGCCCTTAGTCATTGTTGTAGAAATGACATTATTTAGTTCCATTTACATTATTTACTGTTCAGTGTCAGACAAATGAGGATGAGGTTCCTTTCTGAGCCTGGTTCCTCTCAAGGTTTCTTCCTCATATCATCACAGGGTCTTTCCTTGTCACCATCAATGCTCATTAGGGATAAAATAGGGATGAAATAGTAACTTTAATTAGATAGATAGATAGATAGATAGATAGATAGATAGATAGATAGATAGATAGATAGATAGATAGATAGATAGATAGATAGATAGACAGACAGATAGATAGATAGATAGATAGATAGATAGATAGATAGATAGATAGATAGATAGATAGATTAGAAAAAATTATTTGATCCCCTGCTGATTTTGTATGTTTGCCCACTGAAAAAGAAATGATCAGTCTGTAATTTTAATGGCAGGTGTATTTGAACAGAGGCAGAATAGCAACAAAAAAATCCAGAAAAACACATTTCAAAAAAGTTCTACATTGATTTGCATTTTAATGAGTGAAATAAGTATTTGATCCCCTATCAATCAGAAAGATTTCTGGCTCCCAGGTGTCTTTTATACAGGTAAGGAGCTGAGATTACAGTAGGAGCACTCTCGGGGAGTGCTCTTAATCTCAGCTCATTAACTGTATGAAAGACACCTGTCCACAGAAGGAAGCAATCAATCAGATTCCAAACTCTCCATCATATCCAAGACCAAAGAGCTGTCCATGGATGTCAGGGACAAGATTGTAGACCTACACAAGGCTGGAATGAGCTACAAGACCATCGCCAAGCAGCTTGGTGAGAAGGTGACAACAGTTGGTGCGATTATTCCCAAATGGAAGAAACACAAAAGGACTGTCAATCTTCCTCGGTCTGGGGCTCCATGCAAGATCTCACCTCATGGAGTTTCAATGATCATGAAAACGGCAAGGAATCAGCCCAGAATTACACTGGAGGATTTTGTCAATGATCTCAAGGCAGCTGGGACCATAGTCACCAAGAAAACAATTGGTAACACACTACGCCGTGAAAGACTGAAATCCAGTAGCACCCGCAAGGTCCCCCTGCTAAAGAAAGCACATGTACAGGCTCATCTGAAGTTTGCCAGTGAACATCTGAATGATTCAGAGGAGAATTGGGTGAAAGTGTTGTGGTCAAATGAGACCAAAATCCAGCTCTTTGGCATCAACTCAACTCGCCGTGTTTGGAGGAGGAGGAATGCTGCCTATGACCCCAAGAAGACCATCCCCACCGTTATACATGGAGGTGGAAACATTATGCTTTGGGGGTGTTTTTCTGCTAAGGGGACAGGACAACCGCACCGCATCAAAGGGACGATGAACGGAGCCATGTACCGTCAAATCTTGAGTGAGAACCTCCATCCCTCAGCCAGGGCATTAAAAATGGGTCGTGGAAGAGGAGTGGGCCCAAATTCCTTGAGATGTGAGATATGTGCAAACCTGGTGGACAACTATAAGAAATGTCTGACGTCTGTGATTGCCAACAAGCGTTTGCCACCAAGTACTAAGTCATGTTTTGCAAAGGGATCAAATACATATTTCACTCAATAAAATGTAAATCAATGTAGAACTTTTTTGAAGTGTGTTTTTCTGGATTGTTTTGTTGTTATTCTGCCTCTCACTGTTCAGATAAACCTACCATTAAAATTACAGACTGATCATTTCTTTGTCAGTGGGCAAACGTACAAAATCAGCAGGGGATCAAATAATTTTTTCCCTCACTGTAAATAGATAGATAGATAGATAGATAGATAGATAGATAGATAGATAGATAGATAGATAGATAGATAGATAGATAGATAGATAGATAGATAGATAGATAGATAGATAGATAGATAGATAGATAGATTAGAAAAAATTATTTGATCCCCTGCTGATTTTGTATGTTTGCCCACTGAAAAAGAAATGATCAGTCTGTAATTTTAAAATCTGCTGTGGATGTATGCTGTGGATGTAATTCCAGACAGACTCGATGATGTTGAGATCAGGACTCTGTAAGAGCCAAGCCATCACTTCCAGGATCACTGTGTCTACGGTCCTCAACATTACCTGTTTCTTTGTGCTTCTTCAAAATTACTTGAACAGCACATCTTGAAATTCCAGTCTGATTTGAAATCTTTGTCTGGAAGAGACCTTGCTGATGCAGTAGAACTACCTTGTGTCTTGTTGCTGTGCTCAGTCTTGCCCTGGTGTATGACCTGTGACATGAAACTGTCTTCCACAACCTCACCTTAGTAGCAGAATTTGGCTGTTCCTCAGCCTTTAAGCTCCTACACAGCTGTTTCTGTTTCAGTTAATGACTGTGTTTCAACCTAGATATGAAGCTGACGATCATCTGTAATTGGTTAATCATACACCCGACTCTGGACCCTACAAAATCCCTGACTTTGTGCAAGTGTACAAAGTGTGCAAGATACTAAAGAGTAGTTACATGAAACATTGATTTAATTTAGATTTTTCTTCTGTTCGCTCACTTTGCATTTTGTAAATTGATAAAAATAAACAATTAAAATATATATTTTTGAAAGCATTCTTACGGCATTGCACATCTGTATGGATAAGAGCATCTGCCAAAAATCTATAGCAATCTGTAATACAAAAACAGTAATCAGTAATACATTAAAACTGCAATAAACTACATATAAATATTAACTACTTTAACTACAATAATTTCTACCAGTAAAATATACCTTAAAATAAAAGTTATAAGATATTTTAATCTGTATTAAACTGTTATCATTTCTAATAAACTGCAACAAACTGTAATAAGCAGTAAAACGTTATATTCTGCCAAATTTCTGGCATTTAATTCTAATAAACCGACTTAAACATATTGTAAGCATTAGTGAAATTAATGAAAGTGTCACAGAATAAATACAGAATGTTTAACATTAATCTGCTGGGTCTGGCAATTTGTTGCCATGTCAACGTGTCCAGATAGTGAGTGGCTTTAAATCGGCATTGCTGCTTCAGAGCCAGTGAGCACATATGTCACATTTTAAACACAGCGAATGTGTGTTAATTATAATAATTAGTACAATTAGAAATATAAAAATGTAAATGTATTTGTAATTAAAAGCAGTATCACGATTAAAGAGGAAGTACTGGGTGGAAGTGACCTAATGGCTCTTGAGTTATGGGTCACGATCCTGTCGGAGCGTTTCAAAGCTGAACGTGGGCACCTGGTGTGTGTGTGTGTGTGTGAGAGCTGATAAACAGAATCAGTGGGATGGGATAAGCAGAATGAGAAAGGGCTAAAGGTGAGAAAAATACAATAAAAAATCTGACAGTGGGTCAGAAGTGCAAACACATCAAAACTGTGTGTGTGTGTGTGTGTGTGTGTGTGTGTGTGTCAGTCACTCTCAGGAATCCCTGTGGATTTGATATAAAATTGTACAGTGTGTATGGACTCCAACATGAAACATGGTTTGACTGATGAGGTGTGTGTGTGTGTGTGTGTGTGTGTGTGGGTACAGATCAGTTCAGACAGCCGTATATGTCGCTTTGCACAAAGTAGGACACAAAAGTCAACACGCCCCTCACACTAAGGACACAGTATTGAGCTGCAATGAAATATAAATATACACATGGTGTGGATGTGTGACCTGGTAGTTAATATCCAACACACACACACACACACACAAAAGCTGTGGTGATAATTAAAATAAAAGAGAGCAGAGCAGGTGGTCTGTCACAGCCAGAAATGTCCCAATTTCCTGTCCAGAAAGCCTCAGGGACCTTAACAGCAAGACTTTCTCTTGATTTTCCACAATTTTATACAATATTAGTTTACATATGATTTTTACATGTCTACATTATTTTTTGCGAACTTTTTCAAATGTAGTGCGCTATTGTGCTTGATTGTGAAAGCAAGGACCTGGTCGAACTCCAGCTGTGAATTGAGCGAGTGTTCACCTGTGGAGAGGAAGAAGGAGCGGGAGGAGGGGCTGTGGAAGAAGAGGGTTGGATTTGACCGTGGACACTGTGAGGACCTGGAGTGGGAGTAGCATGAAATATAGGTTGGAGAGAGAGAGAGAGAGAGAGAGAGAGAGAGAGACTTCCTGGCTCTGGATATGCCACCAGATGGTCCTCTGCCAGGTGAACCCCCTCATCTAATGTCTCTGGTCCCTCTCTGCTGTTCCTGCCAGCAATCGAGTCTGTTTCAGCTCTACCTAGTCCATAGTGCTGTTGATGTCATGCCCCTCAGTAAGCAGCCACCTGTGACAGTCATCCTGGAGTTGCTTGTAAACACAAAGGGTCATCCTGCTTCTGTTGATATTGACACTTTAGTTCCGTTGTTCAGCCGAGAGCAGATCAGATTTTCCCTTGGCCATTGGAATCAGAGACAGTAGTCGTGTCTACTGTGAGTTAGGCCGCACACACACTTAGGTTGATGTACAGTTCTGGTAGGCTGCATTTGGCTTTGAAGTACGCATCTGTCTACCTGTCTGCTCCACCACGAAGCCCTTGAAGCTTGTCCTTGCATGGTCCAGGACAGTCTGCTGATGGACCTGGTGAAGGCTGGCGGGAGGCTTTATAATCGCAGACATTACAGCATATCCATCTTAAATTGGGAGAGGGGGTGTTAGAGAGAGCAGTGCTATATTTATTTTAGGCTTCTTTTGTTTCTCCTTACTTTTCAGTCTTCTCAACTAAAGCACATGTAGCTTAAAAAAAACAAAAAATTGAAAACATCCCACACACAAGCTCAGCAGGATTCTGACGTATTATCTTGTTCCGCTTGGCAACACAGACTCTCTCTTCATGTGTAGCAGCTCACTGCAACACATTTAATATATAAATAGAGCAACATTAATCACAAAACAGGTGTACATTCATTCATTAAACCACCCACTCTCTCTCCCAGGCCCCTCCTTCCCTTTAAAGGTGGAGCTCATCACTGATATTCTTACACCATTAATTGTTCTTCGCATGCTATCACATACAGTATTGTTCACTTGATCTCACATAGAAATGTATATTAACATTCACAAGATCACATGAATTTATATTATCTAGAATGACATGTATGACCTACAAAATGTAGAACTTCCATAGTTTTTTTTTTATATGTAATTCCCTGCTGATCAGCTCATATCTCCAGCACTTCCAAGAAGGATCAAGTGTCTCAATAGTATGAAAAACAATTCCCACTGTGCACGGCAGTGGAGTCCAGACCCCCCGGCCTGTAACAGAGAGAGAAAAAGAGAACCTGACAGTTAAGGTGAAGTTTTAAAGAAAAAAATAAAGTTGATGCTTAGAAACTAAAAGGTGTTTTGAGAGGAAAAGGAGATGATGACTGGATGTTGTTGTTTGCTTTTGTTGAATTTTTCTGTAATGTATTCAGATTATTTTCAGGTTTTGTGTCAAGCGCTTAAAATCACACCGTTTCTGTAAGTATCTGTAAGAAACAAAAAGTTTACACTGACTGTGTTAATTTGACTTTTTGACTGTTTACTAGATTTTGTTCACTGTTGTTTACCTGTCAGTTTCCTCGCCTCATGCAGTTCTTCAACACACCAGAGTGTGACTCAGTGTGCTTTGGATGAGAGAATGTTTTTGTGCTAGAACTGACAGACAATATTCTGACATTTCTATAAATACATGTATATACCACATACACACATACACACACACACACACACACACTCCTCATTTCCCAGAGCGAGTTTCTTGTCTTTAATAAAGTGTCAGCATGTTTTGTACAGTAACCGTTTTGTCTTGAGGTGTTTTGATCCATCGCAGTGTGTTTTAAACCTCTTTAAATGCCTCATCGCTCGAGACGCTGTTGCTAATTTATTACACCTCTGTTTGTGTTTTTCACACGCTGTTAATTTTACGGCGTTAATTTTAGTTTCAGAGTCATTTCTGAACGGCCTTCAGTGTTCAAGGACAAACAAACTCTGCTGTGTGTGTGTGTGTGTGTGTGTTCATAACTTGGTGGGGACCACATTCTCAACTCATAGGGACATCTGGCTGGTCCCTGCAGATAGAACTGCTTTATTTAATTACATGTTATTTTAAAAAACTTGACCAAAAAAAGTTTTAACTCTGGTTAATTTTAAGGTTGGACTTATATATAGAGAGATATATAGAGCACAACATGAATTATCTTTGATAAGGCTTTGTTAATGTTCATTTAATATGTTAAGGTCATCATAAGAACAGCACAGTGTGTGTGTGTCTGTGTGTGTGTGTGTGTGTCTGTGTGTGTGTGTGTGTGTGTGGCATACAATGGCTATTTTTATGATTACAAACACAAAATGAGGGATTCAGTAAAGAAGTGTTTAAACAGACTCAAGACACACACACACACGTGCAATTGTGGTAAATAATAATACAAGATCAT
This sequence comes from Hemibagrus wyckioides, assembly GCF_019097595.1. NCBI lineage: Eukaryota > Metazoa > Chordata > Actinopteri > Siluriformes > Bagridae > Hemibagrus > Hemibagrus wyckioides. The sequence goes on from NC_080735.1 coordinate 6,067,270, forward strand.
CAAAGTAAAATCAGGCTAATTATCATCCCACACTTATTGTTAGCTTGTGCACTTAACACCAAATTCTCATCTGCACTGAACTTTACATCTTCCAGTCTCTCTTATCTCACACTTAACACTTGACATGCTCTGTTTATCTCACACTTAACACTTGACATGCTCTGTTTATCTCACACTTAACAGTAAACACATCTATCCCACAATAAACACTTTTACCTGCACCCTCATTTAACAGCTACCACTTTCAACTGTCCCACACTTAACACATAGTTTGCCCCAGAATGTCTCTCAGATGTCCCACAATCTGTCTCTGTCCCACAATGTCTTACAGATGTCTCACACTTAACACTTCACTCTCCCTTCCATCATGCTCTGCCTTTTTTAGGGGGAAATTATAGGCATTATTGCAGGGGTACGTATAAACTTTGTGATTCGGTCACTCGCATTGAAATTCTCCACAGTCTGAGAACAAGTGACATTTAAATATAAAAGCAAGAACATAAATCTGTGCCAGAGGTTCTGCGAATCCCATCATGCACTTCTGTTTGATAAGTGGAACTGGGGAACCCCCTCGAGGCTCCACATTCTCTTTACTTAATGAAAACTAAAAACGATATTTTAATGAAAATGAAAATAGCTGCAGGCTTGCATGGTACAAACTTCCCTCCCTCTCTGACTCTTTCTCTCTCTTTCACACACACACACCCACACACACACACACACACACACATGCACACACATGCACACACACACAGAAGAAGCAGTTAATCACCATAAATCATTTCATTGTTCATTCATGTTTCCTGATTGTGACATCAGTACCATCTGCAGATGTTTTTTCAACTGTCTGAATTGTAATCACACCGCTCTGCTCAACTCTTCTGCCTCTCTCGGCCTCTGAGCCACTGTTTTCTTTCTTCTCTCTCGATCACTCGCTCTTTCTCCTCTGACTGAGTGAGTGATGATCGATGTGACAGGTGAGTCTGATAAATTGAGCCGCAGTATGACTGATATCGCAGGCAGTGGACGAACTTTGACGTCTGACCTTCAGAATGTTAGAACATCTCTAATGTGCTCCAGAAATAAAAGAGATCTGTCTATCAGGACGAGTGTGAGGATGAACGCTTCACTCATCCTGAAGAATGATGAAGCATCCTAGCAAGAAGAGCAAAGAAAGAGAGAGGAACAGGGAAAGTGAGGAGAATACAAAGAGCAAGGAAGGTCAGAAGACCTAAGACCTAAGAAGAATAGTGAAGGAGATGAGAAATAAGAGAAAAGCTAAAATGAAAAGAAAAGAAATCTGTGTGGATTATGAAGAGCAAGAAGGATAAAGCAATTCAGTCACCAAGGTTTGAGAGAAGTGGAAGTATATAGAGAGACGGAAAGACATTTCAGAAAAGTGCGGAGAGCAGAAAGACCAAGGAATGGAGAACAGCATGCAAAGAGAGGAGGATGAGAAAAGCTTGAGAAAAGAATAAAGTGCTATAGGAATGAAGACGGCAAGAAGTTTTAGAACTGGAAAGATGGTGAGAAAAATAAGAGGAGCATAAAGAACAAATGAATGAGGAGAGTGTGAAAAGCAAAGATAGTTTTGAGAAAAAAAAATCAAGGAGAACAGGAATAGTGACGAGAGAAAGAAGATCACGGTGTGAGAGCAGAACAATATAATGAGCAAGAAAAGAGGAGAGGAAGGAAAGCAATAAGAATCAGGAGAGCAGGATGGGAAAAAACTTAAAGAGCAAGGACTTCAAGAAGAGTAGAATGGTCAGAGAAGTATGATGAGTATAGACAGAAAGAAAAGAAAGAACAGAAAGAACAAGCTTCAGCATTCAGACTCCTGAGATGCAGTCTTCAGACTCCTGAGATACAGTGTTCAGACTCCTGAGATGCAGTCTTCAGACTCCTGAGATACAGTGTTCAGACTCCTGAGATACAGTGTTCAGACTCCTGAGATGCAGTCTTCAGACTCCTGAGATACAGTGTTCAGACCCCTGAGATACAGTGTTCAGACTCCTGAGATACAGTGTTCAGACTCCTGAGATACAGTGTTCAGACTCCTGTGACGCAGTGTTCAGACTCCTGAGATACAGTGTTCAGACTCCTGAGATACAGTGTTCAGACTCCTGAGATACAGTGTTCAGACTCCTGTGACGCAGTGTTCAGACTCCTGAGATACAGTGTTCAGACTCCTGAGATACAGTGTTCAGACTCCTGAGATACAGTGTTCAGACTCCTGAGATGCAGTCTTCAGACTCCTGAGATACAGTGTTCAGACTCCTGAGATGCAGTGTCCAAACTCCTGAGATACAGTGTTCAGACTCCTGTGACGCAGTGTTCAGACTCCTGAGATACAGTGTTCAGACTCCTGAGATACAGTGTTCAGACTCCTGAGATACAGTGTTCAGACTCCTGAGATACAGTGTTCAGACTCCTGAGATGCAGTCTTCAGACTCCTGAGATACAGTGTTCAGACTCATGAGATACAGTGTTCAGACTCCTGAGATGCAGTCTTCAGACTCCTGAGATACAGTGTTCAGACTCCTGAGATGCAGTGTCCAAACTCCTGAGACACAGTTTTCAGACTCCTGAGATACAGTGTTCAGATGCCTGAGATACAGTGTTCAGACTCCTGAGATACAGTGTTCAGACTCCTGAGATACAGTGTTCAGACTCATGAGATACAGTGTTCAGACTCCTGAGATACAGTGTTCAGACTCCTGAGATACAGTGTTCAGACTCATGAGATACAGTGTTCAGACTCCTGAGATACGGTGTTCAGACTCCTGTGTGCAGTGCTTAGACTCCTGAGACACAATGTTCAGACTCCTGAGATACAGTGTTCAGACTCCTGTGTGCAGTACTCAGACTCCTGAGACACAGTGTTCAGACTCCTGAGATACAGTGTTCAGACTCCTGTGTGCAGTACTTAGACTCCTGAGACACAGTGTTCAGACTCCTGAGACACAGTGTTAAGACTCCTGAGATACAGTGTTCAGACTCATGAGATACAGTGTTCAGACTCCTGAGATACGGTGTTCAGACTCCTGTGTGCAGTGCTTAGACTCCTGAGACACAATGTTCAGACTCCTGATATATAGTGTTCAGACTTCTGTGTGCAGTACTCAGACTCCTGAGACACAGTGTTCAGACTCCTGAGATACAGTGTTCAGACTCCTGTGTGCAGTACTCAGACTCCTGAGACACAGTGTTAAGACTCCTGAGATACAGTGTTCAGACTCCTGTGTGCAGTACTCAGACTCCTGAGACACAGTGTTCAGACTCCTGAGATACAGTGTTCAGACTCCTGTGTGCAGTACTCAGACTCCTGAGACACAGTGTTAAGACTCCTGAGATACAGTGTTCAGACTCCTGTGTGCAGTACTCAGACTCCTGAGACACAGTGTTCAGACTCCTGAGATACGGTGTTCAGACTCCTGTGTGCAGTACTCAGACTCCTGAGACACAGTGTTCAGACTCCTGAGATACAGTGTTCAGACTCCTGTGTGCAGTACTCAGACTCCTGAGACACAGTGTTCAGACTCCTGAGATACAGTGTTCAGACTCCTGTGTGCAGTACTCAGACTCCTGAGACACAGTGTTAAGACTCCTGAGATACAGTGTTCAGACTCCTGTGTGCAGTACTCAGACTCCTGAGATACATTGTTCAGACTCCTGGACTCAGTTGAAGGGTTCAGCTCTGAGATACAGTGTTCAGATTACTGATGATGTGCAGTGTTCAGACTTCTGAACTAAGCTGCAGTGTTCAGACTCCTGATATGCAGTGTTCAGACTCCTGAGACACAGTGGTCAGACTACTGAGATACAGTGTTCAGACTCCTGAGACACAGTGGTCAGACTACTGATATGCCGTGTTCAGACTCCTGAGATACAGTGTTCAGACTCCTGAGATACAGTGTTCAGACTACTGATGTTCAGTCTTCAGACTACTGATGTTCAGTCTTCAGACTCCTGAGACACAGTGTTCACACTCTTGAGATACAGTGTTCAGACTCCTGAGACACAGTGTTCAGACTACTGATGTTCAGTCTTCAGACTCCTGAGACACAGTGTTCACACTCTTGAGATACAGTGTTCAGACTCCTGAGACACAGTGTTCGGACTACTGATGTTCAGTCTTCAGACTCCTGAGACACAGTGTTCAGACTTCTGAACTAATCTACTGATGTTCAGTGTTCAGACTTCTGAACTAAGTTACAGTGATCAGTGTGGAGACCCCTGACCTGAGTTGTTTTCAGACTCATGAACTGCAGATTTCAGACACCTGATGCTGCAGCTAACAGCTGAATTGCAGCTTTCAGACTTTCAATTTCAAAATGTAGTGTTCAGATACCTAAGCTGCAATGGTCAGACTCCTGATATGCAGAGTTCTGACTTCTTAGTAGTGGTGGTTTCTAAGTGGAACTATTCAGACTTCAGACAGATGATTTATAGTGTTCAGTGTTCAATTTGATCAATTCAGTCCTGATTAAAATCTCATGTTGCAGTGTTCAGACTCCCTAATCTGAGTGGCTGACCAAATCTGCAGTGTTCAGACTCCCTAATCTGAGTGGTTGACCAAATCTTCAGTGTCCAGAAATGGAGCTCAGTGTTCAAACTCCTGATTTCAGTTGCAATGTTTAGACTCTCTATCTGACCTGAGATGTTCAGACTCCTGATTTGCTGTATTCAGATACTTGATCACAATGTCCAGACTATTGATCTGATCTGATGTGTTCAGACCCATAAACTACAATCATCAGCCTCCTGAGTTTTCAGATTCCTGGTTGAAGTTAAAGTGTAAAGACTCCTAAAAAAAGACTCCTGAATTAAGTTGCAATGTTCAAAGTATTCATCTTATCTGAGATGATTAGACTGCTGATTTTATGTGATTTAGACTCTGACCTGATGTTTACAGACCACTAAGATGCATTCAAAAGAAGAGTTCTCCTGAGCTAAGAGCACTCTTGAGCTGCACTGTTTAAATTACTGACCTGTATTGTTCAGACTCCTGTAATCACTGTCCAGATGTCTGACTGGGTATAGGTCAGACATGTCTCTTTTCAGGCAGCTGTCTATGGTGCTGAACTGGGAGCAGCATCCTCTCTGTTTAACCAATAAATAAGATTCATTTCCTGGTTTCTAAATACTGAGGCTAAAGTTGTTCAATTACCATAATTTAGAGTTTCTTCTTTCAAAATAAAATGAAACTTATTTTAGCAAAGCTAATAATGTGGAATGACAAATATTGCTGTTGGAGGGATTTTTACACAGTTGAATGTGTTTCATTTGGAGAACAGAGGCACCCTACAGTGTAGTGTAAGTTAGAAAGGGGATGATGGAGAGCCCTGCTGTTTCAGTCACAGCCGACAGCTCTCGCTAAACAGGATGTGTGTGTCTGTTTGCCCTTGTTATGTGTGCTATTCTGGCTTTAAGCTTTTTGTTTTGAAATGTTCCACACAGGAATCTTGCCTTGAAGTAATTCCCCCTTTGTGTTGCTGCTGTTAGTAAGTGGATGATGTTTTGTTTTCTTTAATGACAGCTTTCGGGGTGATTGTTTGAAGATTACTGATGGTTTGCTCAATTTCTTTGCTGGCTTTTGCATTTGATTTCAGTTCTTTTGTGCGCATAGATATAGAATTTCGATCCTGTGAATGAAAAAAACCTAGTTGATTATGTGATTCTGTGTTTATAATTAAGATTTATTCACAATTCTAGCTACAGTGTTAGAGCAAGTTATTCAAGGCTGAATGTATGAAAAGATCTGACAGAAAACTCAGATTAAACACTTTATTATAATCAGCCAGCCTTTGTGTTTTCTGAGGTTTGAAGGTTATGCAAGAGGTCAGAAATAACATATATTTATCTTTCATGATCATTGTTATGTTTAAAGTGCAACTGTGAAGAGTGTGTGCGGGGCTGATGGTGGCAACGAGCTATGAGCCATGAGGAAGTCTACATGATGTTAACGTTATTAGACTTAGACTGAGGAGTGTCTGCTGTACAAGTCCCTGTGTCTCAGCCTGTACTGGTTTTGTGGTCCTTGAGACTCGAGAGAGGTCGTGTTCTTGAGACTGATCTTGAGACCACAAATCAATGGTGTCGTCTTGTCATAAACTTGGGTGAAACTTTACTCTGGCTTGTCTTGGTCTCGACCTATAAAGATAACATCATTTCCCTGAACAAATATTAATATTCCCATTAGAGTACATGGGGATAATATAGATTCTATAATCTCAGAATTATAGAATGTATTATATATACAGGTACATATAGTCACCACTCCTGCTATAAGAAATAAATATGATTTGAGAACTGAACTGTGTTAATGGCATGTAATGAAATTAAGAAATCATAAACGATCATATCAATTCTATCAAATCTCATTGTTTGTCAATGGGATGAACTGATTGTGCACAAACAAGAGATTCCATAGAAATCACCTGAAATCCAGGACAGCCTTGTGTGTGTGTGTGTGTGTGTGTGTGTGATCATGAAACAGCTGTGTGTGACTTTAATTAATTCTTTCTTTGAAGTGAATCTGCTCTGCTGATCTAATTTGGTCCTCTTCACTGCTGCATGTGTGTGTGTGTGTGTGTGAGAGAGAGAGAGCGAGAGAGAGAGAGAGAGAGAGACAGGTATAAAACGCCTGAGGAAACGGTTCAGTGTTCTAGAAACTTCTGTACCATTCGCTGCACTAAGAATAAAGCTAATTACATCAGCAATGCCCTTTACTGACTCTATTTTAAGTGTGCAAAAGTGACACATCTCTTCTCTTAGAAATTCTTTGCAACTGTAAGTAAATAACTCAGGTTAAACCTCTCTCTTTCTCACACACACACACACACACACACACCATTGCCCTTTTATTGTGTATTGTGTGTTTATTTTGTGTGTTTATTTTTTTTATTATTGTATTACAAAAATATAAATTGAATTTTTTTAAAGAAATATTATCAGAAAAATATAAAGTATATAAACATTTAATCAGTTCTCAAAAAATTCTGCTTTTGCAAAAGAAAAAAAAAAGATTTTCATTAATGAGATTTTAAATGAATCAAGCAGATTTGTTAATTATTCATAAAGACTTTAGCCACAGAAATGTTATTTAAACAGTCTCAATGAAAAGCCAACAGTACTTCTCAGCATTTCAGGTGCTCATTCATATTAGAGGTATTATGAACTTGTTTCAGCGGCTAAAAACTTCGGTTCCCATGAAAAAGGTTACAGTTGAAGTCTTAAAGTCTTTTTTTTTTTACTTTTTCAGTGACTTGTGCCATTTGAGTCTTTACAGGAAACTTCACCATTTCAGTCAGTATGCAGGTTTATTAAACTGGTGATGAGGACCGTCTGCCATATTCAGGTTTAAATTTGGTTTCAAAACAATCAAAATAGACACAAAAAAATCTTGGCAAATGTTCAGTTCAGTGTTCAGTGGTTACTAAAAAAGCATATTTACTACACATATAGGATACATCAATAATGATACCATGTCCAACTGGTCTTATTTATTTTTCTCATTTAAAAACTGCTCTGATACCAACATCCAATACCATAATATACAACCCTGTACTGTGTGACGTAAGCCTAATGCCATGCTAATGAACAGATGACACGAGATGACAGCCATCTGGATGTATTTCACAATAAATGATGACAATCAAAGCAAAGCAAAACAATCTGCAAAGCTTTGCTCTGCAAAAATACCAAGAGGAGGAATTAGCATCATCCAACAATACAGGTAACCTGACCTGGTCATTAAATATGAGCATGAGGTTCTGTGAACTGCATGCACTCTATGCTAATCATGAGAGTGCAAAGGAATTGTGATGCTTTCACATACTGAACACTAAAGAATTCACTTAACTGATACACTGCTTGAGGTTCGAGTGTGGTCATTTTTACTGGCCAGACTACTGTACACGCTCAGCTCGGCCTTCATCACTCTTTCTATTAAAGATAAGGTTTCTATAATAACATCTTCAGTATAAAACTCATCACAAGAAGTTTATTGTAGGCAGGATGCAGCAGCACACAACATAACCAGAGCTAAATCTATCTGTCCATGACACCTCTGATCAATAAATAATAATAATAATAATCATAATATAATTATAGTAATAGTATAGTAGTAGTTGGTGCCTTTTGTTCTATATCAATATCAGTACTGATATTGATGAGTAACAAAAATATATACTCACACTCTGTCTGGAAAAAAAGCAGTAGTGATGCATCTCTTGTACATAAAACATCAATATATATTAAATTCTATACTATAGAGAAGGTCATGCACTCAGAACTTTTCAGAATTTGAAACACACCATGTGATTCACATGAGATTTTCACCCAGAGAATCTAAAACGTCAAGCGCACACACACACACACACACACACACTAGAATACTCTAAACTCCATAAGGCTTCATTTTCCCCAAATTGTCCCAGACATTTGTTCATCCCGAGAAGCGAACACACCTGACCTTTCCATTACAAAATCAACATTATTAAATCGGCTTTAACCAGTCTCCACTTTATCATCAGTGTCCTTTAATTCCTGTAAAGATCCACATTCCTTCCGATAACTAATTAAATTTATTCCCAGTCGAGTTCTAATATTTCATTTCCTTTCATTTCTTTTCACCTTCTGGAATCTTTCTCTTTTAGTCATTCCATCCTTGTAAATGCTTTCTTGCCTTTTTTCTTTTTCTTTTTTTACATTATTTTTTGTAAAAAAATCTTTTATAAATCTATACACTCCATTATGAATGGATATGAACAAGGCAAAGTTTCTGGTTAAATGATTAGCAAAAAAACATTAAATACAGACACACTGATGAATAAATAATAACTAAAGTCTAATACTAAAGATAACATTTTGTGCAGCAATGCAAATTCAAGAAAAAGGTCAGCCTTTTTCTGTTTGTCCAGTTATCACTAGAGAATATTGGTCAGAGAAGCACCTTAAGTGGCATCTTAAGGCAACGATGCTACCACCACCATGTGTCACGATGGGGATTGTGTTCTCAGTGTGATGAGCAGTCATCAGCTGTTTTTGCCAAATGAAGACATTGTACTTAGTCACTAAATGAGTGAATGTTGGTGGATGGAGGGGCAGGTGAGTGGATGAAGGAGGAGATGAGTGGATGGAGGGGCAGATGAGTGGATGGAGGGGCAGGTGAGTGGATGGAGGGGCAGGTGAGTGGATGGAGGGGCAGGTGTGTGGAGGGAGGGGCAGGTGAGTGGATGGAGGGGGAGATGATTTAATGTATAGACTACAGAAAGAATGGGCAGGTGAGTGGATGGAAGACTGAGTACAAGGGAAGTGGTCACTCACTGGTCCAGGTTTTGGGCTACTGATCAGAAGGTTGTGAGTTTGAATCCCATGACCAACCAACCTGCCATGGCTGGGCCCTTAAGCAAGAACCTTAACCCTTAATTGATCAGATGTGTAAGTGAAATAAATGTAAGTTGCTCTGGATAAGGGTGTCTGTCAAATGCCATACAGGAAATGACAGGTTTATAGATGGACAGGTGGATGTTTTTAATGTGGATGGTAGATTAAAGAAAAGATGTACTAATTTGATTATGAATTGTAGAATAAATGGATGGGTAGATGTTTTCACAGGCAGGTAAATGGTTGGATATACTGGTTGATGATTAAATGGATAGATGGATTGAAAAATAAATGAATGGACTGATGGATGGAGGAAAGGATAGATTTTCAGTGCTTGCTTTAGATGTAGTGGTTGTGCAATAATACATTATTTTATTAGATATTAAGCTTTGTGTTTGTGTGTGTGTGTGTGTGTGTGTGTGTGTGTGTGTGTGTGTGTGTGTGTGCGTGCGTGCGTGCGTGCGTGTGTGTGTGTGTGCGTGCGTGTGTGTGTGTGTGTGTGTGTGCGCAGGATTTTGTTGCATTTAGTAAATCCAGGTAGCATTAACACTGCTCACCTCCAAGCTACTAAAAACTGCTGTTCTGCTCTGCAGTTAACAACCTCTCACTACATGTATTAATTTCAAGCTAAAAATCAACACAAACATATTATTTTCAATTTATTTTTTGAGGCCATACAAGTCTATCACTTGTTATGATTACTGGTAATAATGATCTTATCAGAATAAATCAACCATGTAATTCCCACACTGCTGCCACAGCATCATGTTTACTGTGTGAGCAAGTCACATTTAAATTAATAACTTTTTTAGGAGTGAACCTTCAGTTTCTCTCTCTCTCTCTCTCTCTCTCTCTCTCTCTCCCCCACACACACAGACACATTTATGTCAGTGAATATATACGCATGTCACTGATATTCTGCAGGCGTTAGCGGCCTCTAGTGTTTGACACTGGAACTGCAGCCTTAAATTAATATATATGCGGTTTTGTCATCCAGACTGTTTAGATATTCATAGAAATTCAAAAACCGGAGAAGCAATATCTCTATGAACATGACAAGCCAAGTGTGTGTGTGTGTGTGTGTGTGTGTGTGTATCCACTGACTGATCATATATTGAACTTACTTATAGTCAATAAATAACTTTTTGAGACTCATTCTATGATCATTTAATAGATTCTTTGAATATCTGATTGAATGACTGAATTTACTTAGCGCTCAGTTAAATAATCAAAGAATCTATAAATAGTTTGCAAAGAAGTCTCAAAATTTTAAATTGCTATATCCGTTTTATTGCAGGAATGATTTTAGTGCTCTCTCTTCTTCAGTGTGAAACAGTTAATAGTATGTACAAAAGAGAAAGGTCATTAAAGGGAAAATTAACATACCTACAGAACAGCTTGCGTCCTCCAGGCCAGATCATTAGAACATTACTACTTTGGGGACCGAAGCTGATCATATGATCATGATAAATCTGGCCTACCAGAAGGAGATCTGCTCTGGAATGGTATAAATAGTACACATGGTTTTAATAACACATTCACCTTACACTTGATATCATGTCTCAGATGAGTAATATGAAGAATCTTTATTTAAAGTTCAATCATTATGAGCAGTTTTAATCATTTTGTGAATAACTGTACACTGCCCCATTAGAGGTGACTATATGCAAAACCTCTTGGCTTTGGTCCATCATTCACCTATAACATTTGATCTGAAAATAAGATGTTTGATCTGAAGCTCTTAACCTGTATCTGTGTCTTTTTGTTTATTTATTTATTTATTTATTTATTTAGTTAGTTAGTTAGTTAGTTAGTTAGTTAGTTAGTTAGTTAGTTATTGTTTGCTGCCCTGTGATTGGCCGTGTTTTTTTTGCTCTCACTGTCCTTAACCCTGTTTTTTTTTGCACACAGTCGGCGTTAAGTGTCGTGTTTGTCTGCACTCTCATCATCCTCTGAACTTATGTTGTATGTTTAGTTTTAAAAATTCTTGCACCTTGTAAGATGGAGTTTAGTCCTATGTTTGTCTGCATCACCCTGTGTTTTGTGTTTGTTCTGTGTAGCACCTCTGAACGTTGTTTCATTTCACCGTGTACTGCATCAGCTATACATGGTTGAAATGACAATAAATCTTCTTTGACCTTGACTTTGACGTTTGAATGACTGCAAGAAAGTTCAGGAGTTTCTAATAAAGTGGACATTCAGCATATAGTGTTTTCATCAGTAAAACTAGCAGAGTGTAAGCAATATTCATGGAAAGTATCAGGATTCTATTTAGTGGCTAGTCTAAAACATATTAAAAATATTAAATGTTATTTCATATATAATAATGATTCATTCAGTTTTCTACCATTACACTGCTCTAAATTCTTGAACCTCAGAAGATGCTTGAAAGTAATGTCTTCCAATTAGAAATTGTTGCAAAAATCGAAAATCACACTTCTATCAATAACTCTCACACTCTATATATACACACCCACTGCCACTTTAATAGGAACACCTGTACACATGCTTATGTAGATTATTGTAACATTTTCTTTTTCATTTCTTATTCTTAAATTTTTCGACATTTTTATTATTTTTATTTCATGCTGGGGTTGAAAAAAATTCAGACATCATAGATCTTGGTTTCATTTTACATCACAAAAACCTGCTATTTTTACAGGAGTATATGGACCTTTTGTATCCAGTGTGTGTATGGTTTTATAATCATACAAAGAATGCCTAAAAGCTTATTGGGGTTTATGTTAGATATATAGAGTGCATGGTGACTAGTGGTTAATGGTGATGTAGTGGAGCATTTGTTTTATGTGGAGTGTTAATCTCTCAGGAATCTACAGGAAAGCATCAGGAAAAAATGCACTGTGACAATGAACCTGCACAAACACACACACAGACACACACACACATTGTGAATAATTTCCCCTTCAGTCTGGTTTTTAGTTTTGAGAAAAAGAAAAGTGTTGCAAGGATCAAAATAAGTGGGATTTCAGAGGATCTGGCAGATTAGAGTCAAATTAAACAAAAAGTGAAACTAAAAACAAATAAAGCAAAAAGAAAAACAAAACAGAGTCATTAGGTAAGACCAGCCATAAAAAGGTACAGTAATAGGTCTTTATGTTGTAAAGTCTTTTTTTCTCTAATTCAGTTGAGTGCATTTAAATAAAATAGATGTGTTCATATTAGTAAATAATACTTAAGTGTTTAATATTCGGATTCTTTCACGTAGTTAAATTACCTCAGGATTAATGGTGGTGGTTGTGGTGGGTGTCGAAGGTGCTTCTTATTACTTTAGCTGTGCTTTTTTGTTGCTGATAAAGAGGCAAAGAAAGGGAATGATGAAACAAGTAACATGAAGTGATAGTAAGGATAGACAAGTAAGTAAGAATAGACAAGTAGAGCAGTAATAGTAATAATATTTAGATAAAGTCATAAAGGCAAGCAGGAGAAGGTATCGGTTACACGATTCATGGTGGGAAAACTCTGACAGATAGTGTACAACTGAATGATGATGGATTGAAAACTCGGGTGTGTGTGTTTACATACGCTTGTGTTTACATGTGTGTGTTTGTGGGTGTGTGTGTATGAGCGTGCTTGCTTGCTTGCTTGCTTGTGTGTGTGTGCTACTTCCTTCTGGGGGAAATATGAGGGGAAATCACATGCTCATTAAAAATCAGAAGGCAACAACAGTCTTATTTAACAGAGTAGATAGTTTTAAAAGCCTTTCCCTAGATTTCCTAGTTTCCAGAAGACAGTTCATCTGGAAACTTTTATCTATCCATATTGTACAGATACTGCAGGAGCCTTCCTCTATGAGCTAGCATATATTCATACAGTAGCCTATAACCCTGGACCAAACTGCAAAATGTCTGTTTATTGAGAAATTTCTCATGTGTTTTATTTCACCACCATTATTCATGAAGGTGTTCTTGTAAGTAGAGCTGAGTCAGGTGGTGAGTTTTAATACAGGAATGAAGAACATCAGATGTTGACTAGTACACTTATTAAAGTTAAAAGGTTGAGGGCTTTTTTTTAAGAATGAATGTTTGTTTCAGTGTCTTTATTAATGCTTTTTATCTGATTGTTTCAGATTGGAAAAAATGAACTTCATGAGAATCTCAAGAGAAGTTGAGAAAAGAAATCTACTGTGAGTTTTTATACTCCAGTGTCACATGTTCATCTTGAGCTTTCTAGAATTGTTTGATAGCAAACACAGTGATGTGATCACCACTTAAACACAGTTATAAAGAGGCCTCAAGTTCTCCAACTTGTTTCTATTAGTGTATGACAATTCTTGTTTATTCGTATGCCAATTTGTACATCCTAAAAAATGTGATGTTAATGTAATTAAACTGAATTATTAACATCACAAAAGCAAGACTCCTCATTGCCATAAACCATGACTTACCCAAGTCTATTCATATCAGAAACGCTGAGGAGATTTAAATGTTAGAACAATGATAGAGTCTTCAGAAAAGTCTGGAGAATGTAAAGAAGTATTTGTTATATTTTAATCATCACGTACTTAATAAAGCATAAATCACAGAGCAATACAGTACTCATGGGCCATGTTACAGTAGTGTGTTAAATTCTCCTTCATCCATTTCCTTTTGGTTAAATTTCCACCACCATCTTAAAGACTTTTCTATTATTTTATCATTTAAAGAGTGTTCTATTAGCTTACAGTTAAGATATATTTACCGACAGTGTTAAGCTTAAGTTTCTTAATTTACTTCTTACCTGTTTTCCCAATTAACAAACCAACTGAAAACAAAATCTCCTTTTCCCTGAGATGAATTTGTACAAACTATCAGTTGTATTATATTGCTCCACGAGGGAGAGTGACATATGACAATGAGTAAAGTTAGGGTTGGCTGTAGCAGCTCACATTTGTTAATAAGCATTCTACCACACACTCCAACTCGAGGGTGGCTATGTAAAGTATGGGTATACAGTATACAGGTCCACATACATTTATAGGATTGACAGATGCCCTTATCCAGAGTGATTATTATGTGACCCAAGCTTGTGGCAGACTGGAGAGTGGAGTGGAGGTATCTGTCTCCACTCACACCAATATTAGCCAGAAGGTCACTAAGTAATTAGAATGTAATAAGTAATAAGTCCTTAGTCACTAAGGTTTTGTTGAATGTGTGGCAAAATCATAAGCTTTCATCAATGCATTGTTAGTATGTCTACATCCAGTACTGTAGCACCATTCCCTGAACTCTGGTAAAACTATAAGTAATTCAATGCAGGGGTCCACAGGGCAGGTGATGCCATGGCATGATCTTGGAATGTAACTGATGGCCACTGATTCCTAGCATGAACATTAGAACTCTTTCACTGTTATGGGATAAACTAAAGTTTTAAACACTGTTCAAGCCACCAGCATTCTAATTCTAAAAACTCACTGTCAAACATCACTCTCCCTAGTGTAGCTAAACAGGGCAAAGAATAAACTGGGAGCTGTCATGGGTGGTAAATAAGCTGAAAGCTACAAGCTGGTGTAAGCTGCTCAAGACCCTTCCCTGGATGGTATTAAATCTTCAGTAATGAGTTCTACTTGTTGCTTTATTATCCACACGAAATTTTCTCAACACAACCAGAGCAATACCATCCACAAAGACAGAACAATGAGAAAAATGTTAAACCTAAGCATTCAAGAAGGCTTCACTAAAGAGTGTGAGCCACAGTGTGTGGCTTCACCCCTAAATTACCAATTTTATCTAATCACTGGGCCTGAACATTTGCAGCTAGTGGCCTGATTAGGATGATTCTGAGACAGAATGCTGCAATTCCTAGCTACAGGCCCACAATCCAGAGCAGCAGGAGAACAGTTTCTGAGCCAAAATGCAGAACATTTGTAAACTAGGGCATGCATGATCCAGGTGTGTCAAAACCAGTGCCAAGTAAAGTCGTGATGGGGGGGTAGAGATTGGCACATGGATAATGGCTCCATTACAGCTCCATGGCATGTGAGGGACAGGTACACTCTGCTCCTGTTGATTCTGTTAGCTCCAGAGGATTATCAGGAAATAGGATTTGCATTCAGCTGCTGAATAACAGTAACACTGTGTTATGTGTGTTGTAAACACCACAATACTTTGTATGTTATATAACATTCTTATCTGTCAAGAAAATGACTTTAATAATTCTGTATGATAATGGCAGATCTCCACTTCTCATGCACCAGCGACTCAGACATGAATTTGCACCGTCACGTCCTATTGTTTCAAATGGATGCCAGTACTCTCCCTTAAGGTGGGATATTTGCCTTCACTAGATCATTAATGATAATTTATGTTTCCATACAACCTCAAGTTAAATCAGATCTTCTTTTGGTTGAATCATGTCTGAGATTTAAGTGTGGTTCTTTCATTTTATTACCTCAAAGAGATTTATTAGTTTATAGTTCTGTAGTTAAATAGCACATGGTTTTAAGGTTTTTTAACCTACAGTTCTGAGCTTTATTAGCCTACTGTTTCACTCCTTAAGTTTATTTATCCAAGGTTCTGAGGTTTGTTGGCCTACACTTCGGAGGTTTATTACCATGCAGTTTTGAAATTTATTCAATGACAGTCCTAAAGAGTATTTGCTCTTTTATTTTACTTTTATTTGCATAAAGTTATGACATTTATATCTTTAATTTTTGGCTACATGTAAACAGAACTAGAAAAAGCAAACACAGAAATAAAGTTTTGTGACTAATGCATTTTAGTCAATTTTCTTGTTTTCAGTAATGACAATATGATGGTTTCAGATTCGATGAATTGATCGCAGCACCACCACTGGCCATGCATCTGACCTTCAAAAGCCATGTAACTCTGCCATCAACCTTGCCAAGCGGAGCCAAGCCCTGGATTAATCGGCAAGTTATGTCCCATTTGTGTATCATTAATGACTAGTGAAGCTAAACATCAGGTACATGACCAAGCTTGGGCAATTTGTGAGGATTTGTAGGCTGAGGAGAATCTTAAAAATGACAATAATTTAAAACAATAATATATCTGTGATGCTTTCAGATCTCCTGGCCTGAGGTCTTTTCCCTCAGAACCCTGGTATTTGAAGCAGCCTCATGCATGCATCGTCTGAAATTGTGAATGCAGCCAAATTGAAGCAGAAGTTGTTTTGCAGAAGTAAGTGATTATCTCAGTGTTACATAATTGATTAGTTAATCTCTGGCACTCTTAATTATTTGAATTACTTTTCATCTTTATAATTCACTACACCAAACTTTACTACTAGTTTTGGAATACACTTGTTTATTTACAATTCAGTATCGTCATTCACTTTTATTCATAGTGGGACAATTTTACATATGTTCCAATATATTACTATATAAATCTACACATAATTTACCCAGATCCACTGCTGCTTGCCATGAATTACACATGAATACCCAATTCTAAGTTTGAAAAAATGACAAGTAATTCAATTCTGTTTTATTTTCAATCAGAAGAGCATTAAGGTGAATGGAGTTAAGAATGGATGGATGGATTTAAGGAGAGATTTATGTCAGGATGAATGATTTGATGGCCTAAATAAGGGAGACATTGACTGATGGATGGGCATCAGTCAATGCATCACTTTTGCATTCTTTAATTTTGAATTAAAGTGAAATTAAACTAAAATGTTCTGTAATCTCATGTAGTACTAAGATGGCTCACTTTCTTTTTCTATATATATATCATATATATAATCATTCCTGAAATGTGGTTTTAGAAAGTTTCACACATTTGTATACTTTTGTATGAGATTATTTTGCTTATATAGGATATGTATTTTTATTCCTCACATTATTTGCATTACTATGTCACACATCTATTTGTATTGACATACAGTATACAATTTCAGGAAAAAACGTGACAAAATATTTCACTTTATAATGTTTTCCCATATTATTCCCATTGAAATGCATGAGATTTTCTAAAACTTATTATAATTCTCTGTTCTTCCAGAGCCAGTGCTCAGAAGACAAGCTGCAACATCACACTGGATAAAGGTTGATGCTGATCTGCCATTAAGAAGCAATACGTTTGTTAAAAGCGATTTCTTGTGCACTTTTTTCTTGCAGCAATAGCTAAAAACTATTCTCTTTTTAATGGGTTGGAAACTATAGCATTTCTTTAATGTAGCATCCAAACAACAACAGAAAAACTGCAGAACTATTTTTTTTTCTAGATCACCAAACATGTATTTCCCAAACCATTGTTACTAAACCCATTCCCATTAAGGAAATCAGTGTATACTTTACATATTGCACTTCATACATACCTCAATTACCTTTCATATTTAATATGAAAAAAGAAAGCTTTTATTAATATTAATAATTTATGTATAAAAAGTAAGCTTGCACTATTAAAAAGAACTAGTAACTATATTTTTTATATGCATCTATAGTTATTATTATTGTTCGAACCAGACATTAACTCTGTACTTATGTAATGATCTCAAACAGATACTATATAACTGAAAGGGAGGATTATTTATTTTAATCTTATTTTTAATAATATCATCCTTTTTACAGTGAAGAAAACTTTCCTCCTTCAGTCCATATTTTCTAGCCCTGATTTTTCAAACAACTGAAGTGTTTGTTTTCAAAGATACCATTGACAATTTTACTAAAGAAAGTGTGAAAACTGCATAACATGATGCTGAATATGACAAACTTTCCCCATATAAATGCTTTAAATGCTTTTTTTTTAGCAAATCATTAATTAACTGTACTTAAGCTTCAAATAGCTGTATCTTTCAGACTGTAAATAAATAACTCAGTCATAAATAAATCATTAAATAAGAGAATGTCAGTGTCATTGACTAATTTTTCCTAATCATACTGGAATAATGACTGGTCTCTGGTGGCCTGCTTTCTATCAAGTGTGTAGATATGGATTATTTCTGCCAGTAAGATTAGTGGTGTGGAAACATACAATGCATGTAAATGGTCTGTGACCAGTGTTTATTAGTGAATGTTATGACAATATTTGTGTTCTCACTCCTCCCATTAATCTCAGTCTGACTGACTTTATGCCATCACTGAAATATTCTGCACTGCATCAAATTACAGAAAAATCACAGACATTCCTCATGTGATTAATGCAAGTAATTATTTTAGAGTGAAATGTCTTGACTAGTTTATATTACAGCAATTCAGTATGATTTGGTGTAACCATCTGTTGAGGAGAATTATGAAAACAATTTCACTGTTAATGTTTCTCAGATCACTGTGAGCCTAATTATAAAACCTAAATATTAAATATAATTATATATATATTATGTATATATTATGCATGTGTCAAATGTTCAGTTTGGTTTTAACAGAAATGGCAAGTAAATGAATTCTGATGAAAGTAATCTGCCTCCCTTATGCATCTTATTTAAGAACAGAACAACGTAGCATAGAGATGAATGAAATTAAGAATGCATGGTTAGATACAGTAGATGAATTTCAGGATGGGTAGATTGATGGATGAATGCTTTGATGGACTAAAGTAGGCTAAAGAGACACTGATACATGGATGAGTGGATGCAGAAATAAAAGCGAGGATGGTTTGACGGATAAATTTATAGAGGGATGAATAGAAGGATAAGATGATGTATTAATGAGTGTATTGATAGATGATTTCAGGACTCAGTGGATAAATATATTGATTAATGGATAAATATATAGAATACTGGATTGATTAGCTTCATGTAGGTTGAAGTACTGGTAGTTGATTGGAAGAACTAATGGATGGAAATATGGATGGATGAATGAATTGAATTTTAAGACTAATGGGTAGATAGGTATATGGCTTGATCAATTGATAGATGCATAGATTGAGCTATTAATTCATGTAGGGTTTAAAGAAGAGATTGATGGATTAGTGGCTATGTGGATGGATAGATGGGTGGATGGATGGATGGATATAACTGTGTTCAATAATCTCTTGTCATTTTAACCCAGCTTGCTTTCTTCAACCTTTCCCTTTTTTCCTATAAATCAACATGTTCTTATTACTTTCAAATTAGATATAATTAATACAAATTAGATATTGAGGCCATCTAAGTTTACTGTTGTTCTGATTTCTTGTTAAAACATTATGTCATCAGCATAAATCACTCTGTAATTCTTCCACCACTGCCGAGGATCCATATTTATTGAGTTCACTTAGACAAAGTCACATTTTCAATAACTGGGTCTTATTTTGTTTCCATTCTTATCCAGCTCTCTGTCTCTGTTACTCACACACACACACACACACACACACACATCATTATTGTTATATCACTGCTATTCTGAAGGCTTTTTAACCGCTTAATACAGGAAATACGTTTTCAGTTTATTATACGCAAAGCTTTCGTCTAGGCTGTTCAGATATTCATAGAAATTCAAAAACATGGGAAGCATTATCTTTATAAACATTATAAACCGTGCGTGTGTGTGTGTGAGTGTGTGTGTGTGTGTGTGTGTGTGTGTGTGTGTAGGCATGCACTGACTGATCAAATATGCTGAACTTGGTTACAGACAAATAATAAGATTCTATTATAAGACCCATATGTAGTTCTTCCTCAAACTGTTGCCACAAAGACACAAAGATAGAAACGCACAATTGTTCAGACTCTTAGTTTGCAGCACTATTAAGTTTTTCTTTCAGAGCATGTAAGTGGCCCAGCTGAAACCTTCTCCATTATAACAGTGAGGTCCATTAAGACATGATTTGCCAATCTCCACAGTCACAAAGTGTGTGTGTGTGTGTGTGTCTGTGTGTGTGTGTGTCTGTGTGTGTGTGTGTGTGTGTTTAACAATGACATTTGTATCAAAACACACCCTGAGTAAGTATGCAGAAAGACTGGTTTCTCTTCTTTTGGGTATTGTGATAGAGAACAATGATCTTCCTTTACATAGATACCTTTCCATTTTGCATGAATCATGTAGTAATGTGATAATGTTTATAAAATTTAACTGTAGAAAAATCATATTCTGCCAACCTGGTTGATTTCATTTCGTTATTAAAATATATAATTATTGTTAACATTTTAAAAGAGGCATTCTTCTCTGGCTAACTTCTACTGACGGACAGCTACTGACAAAGACCTACATAAATAAACTGTGTTTCACGTGTTATTATGTGAGTGATTTGTGATTTCATCTGAAACATATAAAGGTGCATTTATATGCAAATACAATCCTACATATAAAAACGTGTTTTTTTTTTTAAATAAATAAATAATGGACTGAATGAATTGTGTGAAAAATAAATCACATGCAAAATAAACAAATCAGGTAGGAGGATGATCACAGTTTAAAATGAAAACATGCTCTATGTGTGAAAATGTAGAAACGTGTAGACTGGAAATGGGGTAAATGTCAGGTGATTTTTCCGCTTTAGTGCTAAAGTTTTCTTCTTGATCACTTACTGGCATATAAGGGAGGTGTGTGTGTGTGTGCGCGTGCGCGTGTGTATGTGCGTGTGTATGTGCGTCATGTTATCGGAAGGCAGGTCATGTGACCACAACACAGCAACAACAACCGGTTATTCACTTCACTTCCTCTCACGTTTACACTGTAATTTTTCAGTCGTCATTACAGACACAGAGAGAGAGAGAGAGAGAGACAAAGAGAGACAGAGACAGAGAGAGACAGAGAGAGAGACAGAGAGAGAGAGAGCCCTCGATTACTCGGTAAGAACATAAATCACTTTAAATATGAAATATTCACGTGCTGCTCTGGTGTGTTGTTAGTGTTCTCAGCTACACTACTTTACTTTGTTACTTGACGGAATAAACAACATGAACAATAGTGAACCTTGTTAAAATACTGACTTTTAAACGATTAAATAAAAACATCAAGTATTTTATTTCAAGAGAGAGAGAGAGAGAGAGAGAGAGAGAGCAGCTCTTGAAAATTGCTTGAATAAATTAGACTCCATCAGTTATAGACAGTGCAAAGGGAAAGTGGGGACAGTTATTGTAAAAAGCAGAGAAGACAGCAGACAAAACAGTCATTTAATTAGTTTTTAATTAGATAAAGGTACGTGTTATTATTGGCTGACTGCAGGGGTGATTTCATGCAGAAATAAACCTTCACACATCTTTCATGTGTGATCAAATTATTCACATGCTCTAAATGAAGCAGAGAAAGAAAGAAAGAAAGAAAGAAAGAAAGAAAGAAAGAATATTTGAGTTTTTGAGCATCTTTAAACTTTCTGTTTATCATACACCTCATGACATTTCCAGCTGTGTGTGTGAGGAGTAAGAACTACATGATGGGAAATCACATGTCAGGAAATGCGCAAGAAATGTCAAACACAGAGTGAGTAACTTTCCAAAAAGACATTACAATTGTTCTGAATTTAATGACTAGAAGTTGTATAAACCTATAAAAACTGCACACAGGTCAGATCACTTCACCTACATCTACTCCAATAAAAGGTGAGTCTGACTCATACATGCTTTCATGAAGAGATAACACTGTATGGGTGTAGCCATGCATTCAACTTCTCCATCAGGTAGTGTGGTGCATGTTATTTTCCGAAGGGATTTGATTTCTAATAACAATGAAATAATTATATATGATCTTTCTTTTCAGGTTCCAGGACTTTGACGCAAAGTTTCAAGACCCCGACTCGCACCAGTCGAGTATTCAGAGATTTGATGTCTTCTGACATAATGTATTTTCACTTTGTTTGCCTGTTACAAACAATACCACAATGCTGTTTCACTACCTGTGTCTATGTCTGAAAAAGAAAGCATTACTGATAACTCTGCACTCTTCTCATGATGTAAAATAGTTTGTCTTTTTGTGTAATTATTGTGGGAAATGTACTTGTCCCAAAGGGCAGCTAAAAGACGAAGAACCACAGCAACACTGGAAAATGACCTCATAATTGTTTAAGAATGTATTCCCCTTTCTAAAATTTCTAAAAATTTGTTAATAAATAATTTTTTGCATCTCTGACTCTTCTTTAATGGATAAATACTCTGGGTTAGAGCCTGTATAAATTGATTCCTTAATGGAAAAATCACATATGTACAGATTTTCCCAACAGATGTTACTTAATTGTAAATAAGAAGTGAAGCATTTTTGTATTTTTGTTTGCTGATATGCCCTACACGGTAAGGTGAAGTGTTTTGTTTTTTGCTTCCCTATGACTGCCAATACAGGTTCATCTGTAAATTACACAACGCAGAACAAGAATCAGATTATTTTGGTGTTAACAGCTATAAAGCTATTCTTAATATTCAGAGCTAAAGTGAACAATTAGAATCTACTTCATGCACGTTACAAAATAGCCTGATGGCTTTTAGTCTATGTAAGGCATAAAACATTGAATTATTGAAAAGCCATCTACGGGGGTGTGGTGGAGTTCATGTTATTTTCCACATATCATTTATATCCATAATATTTAGTTGATGGTTTAAAGTACTTTACAATTGCTCACTTTTCTTTTTATATTCATGTGGTGTGCAGTAGCATTATTTGCTAGGTGATGATCATCACCAGGTGATGGCGCACTATATTACAATGATAAAATTATATATTCCACTAAGTTAGGAAGACCTGCATGTTCACAAATCATGTAGCTGTAGTGCAATACAAAAATCATGCAGAAACAGGTCAAGAGCTTTAGGTAATGCTCACTGTAGACAGCTCTGAAAGTTCGGGAAAGACGAAAAGGGAGCCTCTAAATGTGATTCATTTGTATTTTTTTCAGTGTCACTTTTTAAATGATTCAAGATTCAAGATTCTTTATTGTCATTTCGACCACATATAGCTGACGCAGTACATAGTGAAACAAAGTTCAACATAAAAACAACACCACAGAGCTAGGACAGAAGTTTGTCTTAGCCACGTAATGTGCACAGTGTGCAGCTAGGTGCAAACAGAGCATAGACAAGACAGTGCAAAAGACAATAAATACAAGAAAGACAACACAAAAGAACACAGGACACTTAGCGCCGAAAAGAAAGAAAAGAACGTGTACTGGAATGTAAGTGAAATAAGATAAGATAAAGTGAAATGATGTAAAAAAAAAGTATTGTGCAAAAATATTGTGCAAAAATACACAGCAGCGGTTGAGGTAATGCAAATAGAAATAAACATAAATATGACTATAGCAGCAGATGACAGGTTGAGGTAGTGCAATAAGTATGAACAATATAAATTATAAATTATGTGTGTGCGTGTTCACACAGTCAAGAGAGAGTGTGTGTATCTGTGTGTGAGAGAGACAGAGAGTTGATATACAGTTCAGTCCTGAGTGAGAGTGTGTGTGTGCGTGTGTGTGTGAGAGAGAGTGTAGAACAGTTCAGTCCAGGGTGTTGAGGAGCCTGATGGCTTGAGGAAAGAAACTGTTACACAGTCTGGTTGTGAGGGCCCGAATGCTCCGGTACCTCTTTCCAGATGTCAGGAGGGTGAAGAGTGTGTGTGAGGGGTGTGT
The DNA here is from genome assembly GCF_019097595.1 of Hemibagrus wyckioides. Taxonomy (NCBI): domain Eukaryota; kingdom Metazoa; phylum Chordata; class Actinopteri; order Siluriformes; family Bagridae; genus Hemibagrus; species Hemibagrus wyckioides. Next base: position 6,091,083 of record NC_080735.1, read on the forward strand.
GGGGTCAGCCACAATGCTGTTAGCTTTGCGGATGCAGCGTGCGGTGAACTTCTTTATTGTCATGGTGCGCACACAGTGGTATAAAACAGCAAAATAAAGAGGTACTAATGTGAACGTAAACTGTACGGTACAATTATTATGGATGTAGTTTAGTAATAATTATTAACTTTCTTACTTTAGCAAAACGGCAAAATGTTCGCTTTAAGCTTCGGCTATCTGATGGTCAAAACGTGTTACTACACATAACAGCACTGCATTCTGCAAATAAAATTATTCCATGAGATTTTTAATAGAAAAAAATTAAAAATAAACTGTCTCTATTATAGAATGATTACATAAATATTTTACATAAACAACAATCACATTTTAGAAATTCACATTTTCTTTATTACACACACACACACACACATACACACACACACACACACACACACTGGAATGTTGCCTAATCACAGGTCACTATTTGGAAAGAAATGTTGCTTATACACACACACATATACATGCCTTCACCCACACATTTGCATTCTGAGACCATCTAGTCAACACAGGTGATCTTTTGCCATTGTTCCACATATTCATTCTCATGAACTGAAATAATATACACTACTACTACTGATACAGGAGCTCAAGATGGACCATCTTTAGGGGAGCAGGTGGAGTGTTGGCCAGGAGGTTGGTAGATAGGGGAGAAGGCAGAAATGGCAAATGGGAGGTCCAGGTTATAGGTCACGTGTTTGATGTTTACAGATCCTAAAGGTGCTGATGTATCTGTGGCAGAGAGTGTGACAGACATGGGGTTTTCTCAGATAGTAACAGACCTGATCTCTGGGATGGAAGAGGGTGACTGACCTCTTTTTAAGTCTGTACTTGTTTTGTAAGTTTGGGTAAGTTCTCCAAAAGCGGATTTGGGAAGTTTCCCCATACTAAGTACTTACAGCCCAGCTCAAGATAGAGTGCTGAATTGTATCTGACTGTTCCTATCTTCCCAAGTTTCTCCTCAGGTTCCCAGGTTCAATCCAGCAAGCATTGATAACAGATCTTTCTCACTCAGGGTCTGCTGAAGTTGGACTAGACACAGCTTGCCAAAATCCATCACACAATCTTAAGTATCTGAGAATGTGTTTAATAACATTAGTCCCAAGTATCAGCTCATCATGTTGTCCTGAATCTAATAAAGTATGAACTAGCATCTTAATACCATACACTTACACGACATTCATCACTGGCTTGGGAGTGACAATGAGGACTTGTACTGCCTCCTTCCAAATACAGGTCTGCTAGTTTCTGTCATGTTAAGTCCAGGCACAGGAATGTTTGGGACATTCCTTTTTGTGTGCCATGTCTTTGGTTGGAAACATGATGAAATTGCACCTTCACCATGAGCTGCTCCATCATCTCCATCTCACAAGAGAGCAACTGACTGTCAGCATTTTGTGTATGTTTAATTTGTTTGTGGAGATGAGCAGGAGGATTGGCATGGCTGAAGCTGTGCCTGACTGGTGCTTATATAGGCTCTGGCTTGCAGCGTACCTGAGCATCAAATGATTGGATTGAAACAGCAGGTCGGTCCATCTTGGGGCAGTCAAACATATTATGTTCACTGCTGTTCACTGCAGTCATGTGGCTCCATCACATTAGTATTTGCACTGCCCCTAAATTCTCACTAGTAACTAGTAATCTCTTGAGCCTGATCTTGAACAGGGCACATCTGCTTTCGTAAGCAAGCATTTGCTCTCTACACACTCTTCAACATCATGCTTATCAGAGCCATAACCAAAATGTGCCATGTTCACTGTGGCATCACCACTCATGTATGTGTACACTGTTCTGAGCATACCATTGCATTTCTGCCATTTGGCAGACACCCTTTCTAGAGCAACTTACAATTTATCACATTTTATACAACTGTGCAATTAAGGGTCTTAATGAGCTCGGAGGACCTGGGACTCAAACTCACAACCTTCTGATCAGCAGTCCAACACCTTAACCACTAAGCTACAGTATCACATTCCAGCCATTGCCTGAGTATAACTGAGTGAATCTGATTTAACAATCAGCATTTGCATTAACTAAGACATTAACCAAGACATGAACCAATCTGGCCTATGACATCTTAAGGTGGTCAAGATCCACTCTATCACTACCGGGTTTTGAAGTATATGAACCCTCACTAGGAACCCAACCAAAAGGAGTACCACCCAGGGTCTGACTTAACCCAATACTCCTACCCTCATCAGTATGAAACTGTGGTCGTCCAACCCCCAGATCAAGTAACCCCTTCGTATAGGGAAACTCATGTCCCCATAACATTTTGAATTCAGGTCACCATCAAATATCACACTAGTGTTTTTCAGCCAATAATGTTGGCAAAGAATAACAAAAAGAACAAAAAAAAAAACTGATTATATACTGATTCACTGCTTCTTTCCATCTGTACTGACTTCCGAGAAAACAAGTAATGTTAAGTACAATTGTGAACTCAATACTACAAGCAGAAAATAAACCGATTTTTCTGTCTTAGGCTGTATTCCTTGCCAGTGACACATCACCTGCCTCCTGATCACTCAAGCAGAAAAGAGCATGATGAATAACTGCAAGTGGATACATGCATGCATGCAAACATACATGCACTCATGTTGCCTCAGCTACAGTAGATAGAAAAGGAAATTTCAGGATGTTCTATAGGCTTAATCTCAATGCAACAACAGACGCTTGGTAACAATGCACTAAGCATTAAGCACTAAGCAATGCCTAACATTACAGATCAGCTAAATACATCAGCTAAATACATCATAAGAGAAAATCATCACAATTTCATTTCATTTAACTGCTTGAAGGAAATAAAAGTTCAAAATAGGGAAAAAACTGTGTTTTACAACTGCTTTTAACTTTTCATTAAATCAGAAAGAATTTAATTTCAATGACATACCAATTACACTTATCCAACATGCTTTAGCCACACAGCCAGCTTCCATGAAATTAAATCAGTTGAGCAGCTTTTCTAAATAGAAGGTTTTGTTTGATAAAAAGGAAACCAGACCTAGTCTAATGTCTGTGATTAAAGATAATGTGTACAGTGCAAAGTCATTATTTTGTTAAGTGTTTTGATTTCAGTTAAAAAAACAACATCCATTCCGTGTTCTGATCCTCTGCCATCAACCACCAGAAACAGGAGTCACTCAGCTGCCGCACAAAGGGGTGGCCAACCTTATAGATTTATAGTGAACAGAAGTGATGACAGTTCTCTTCAAGGGTCTGACATACTGCAGGAACACTTTCTGTATGCTGGAATACTTCACTTGTGTCCATGGTGGTAGCTGCGTCCATGCTGCTATCTGAGTTCATGGCAGTGGTTGCATCTATGGCAGCAGCAGCTGGGTGACCACAGAGCCCGTTCCTCCTCCAGCAATTCCCATGCACCTGCCAGATGCTCAAAGAACTCTGGGAACACAAAGAACTCTGGGAACATACAGCACTCTCTACCAGTTATAAAATTAAGTTTAAAATTTTGACATTTACATTTAAAGCATTTGGTAGATGCCCTTATGCAGAGCGATGTACAAAAGTACTTTGAAGTCTCTATCAAGGAATAACATCAACACTGGTTCACTAGGTTACAGGCTTAGGATACCATCAGCCTAAAACTCTATTGGGAGGAATTATAGCTCAATTAAAAAAAAAACCAAATAAGTACATAAATCTACCAGTTAAAAATAAGCTCTAGTTTGGGCCTCCTAGTGGTCCAGCGGCAGGATCCCATGGTCTCAGTGCCATGGCCTGGGTTTGATTCCTGGGCAGGGCACCACCCCAGCTGCTGAAGAGTTGACTCTCAGTGCCAGTCCCAAGCCTGGATAAAAAAAAAAAGGGTTGCGACAGGAAGGGCATCTGGTGTAAAACCTGTGCCAAATCATGTGGGTCGATTGATCCACTACAAAACAGTGGACCCTGCAAATGTGTGGGACAAATGCTAAGAAAAAATAAGCTCTAGTTTAAGTGTTTCATGAAGAGGTAGGTCTTCACCTGTTGTTTGAAGATGACTTGGTAAACCAGGACATCTTAGGGAAGTTCATTTCACCACCTCTGGCCCAAACAGAAAAGAGTCTTGATGTGCACCTACCTCTAATCCTGAGAGGTGATGGAATTATATATATATATATATATATATATATATATATATATATACAGTAGCAATAGAGGGAGTCACAGAGCCACAGGGAAGGTCTTCGAATCATCAGTAGTGGTCATCTTATTAAACATCACGTGTGGCCTAGCAGTGGACACAGATGGAGATGTGCTGGGTTGCAGCAGCTTCTGGACTGCCCAGAAGGCTTTGAAGCATGGCTACCTACTGCTTGTGGCAAGTCAATGAGCACTTGATGTTGGTGGAGAGTGGCAAGGGACTGGATGATACTGGCTTGTGGGGAAGTTTCCATGGTGGTGTCTGAGTCTTCCCCAGTCCTGGGTTTCAGCACCACTGTAGATCCTCAGCATGTGGGGGTGGGAGGAAGATCATAATCACATATGAAATGTTTGTGATGTTTATCTTTTTTTTTTTAATTATAATTATTTTTGTTAATCAATTACATTCCAATTATCTTAAAAAATCTATATTTAATATATAGATATTTTAATCAATCTGGTGCTATGGACTATATTTTTCTTTTAATGGTGTACAGTAGATATAGTACTTTAGTGTAAGCTTTTAAATGCTCCTGAATTTCAAAGTCAAAAGTCAAAGAAGCTTTATTGTCACTTCAACCATATATAGCTGATGCAGTACACAGTGAAGTGAAACAACGTTCCTCCTAGACCAAAGGTGCTACACATAACAAAGACAAAGTACAGGTGACGCAGACAAACATAGAGCTAAACGTAGAGATAAAGCTAAACTATACTTAAGGTGTTTAGTAAAACTAGACATACGACAGAAGTGCACAGGATGAGAAGACAAGACAATGCAGACAAACAGGACATATAACACAGACTCTGTGCAAACGAATAGTGTTGACAGTGAGTGCAAATATTAAAGTTACCTGTAAACACGATCAATTTCTGCATTACTGTGTGTAAATCCCTAGTAGGGGGGATTTATGAGGATCTGGTTGATCAGATCTTAGGTTCTTTAAGAAAATCGAAAGTGAATGTATTCTATTTCAAATAAAAAAAACACTTCTTTGTTTGCATGATACAGTAAATTACTGTAAACTCTTGTTTCCAATTTGATGAAACTACAAAGATATAAAATACTTGCAAAGAAATTCCCATAAGCAATTTAATCAAACCTCAAGACACATAATTAAGAAAATTTACTACTTAAATCTATTGAATCTACTAAACCAGTCATCTTGTTGCGGGTTAAAGCTGGGACGTGACAAAAGAACCTTTGAACTGAGAACATCTACATCGAACAGGCTTTTTTGTTATCTTTATGTTGTTTCTAATCTTCTGCCTTTCAAAATTTTTAACATGCACCAACAGATATGAACAGATAAAGGGAGGTATATCTAGTCTTGTAATTTCAGGGAGAACCTGTCCTTCTAGCATTACAGCAGAGGATGTTCATTATTGTTAAAGACAAGGTGTCACTGAACAAAAGAGCACTCACACTTATTTGCTATTGCACTGTCCTTTAAGAAAATCAAAAGTTATTACATGTTTGTGATATTAGACCAGGTGAGTGTTGTGAAGGGTTAGATTGGGCCAGACAAGTTTTGAAATGGGTTAGATTAAACCAGGTGAGTGTTAAAAGGGGTTTAGAACAGATGGGTGTTGGAGGCCAGCGGACATCTTACTGCTTAAGGAAGAAGCTGTTGAAGCTAGTGGAATCTAGTGGTCACATCTGCATGGATATTCTCGGACCTTCCTCTGATAAGTGGTATGTAACCATTATTTTTGAAACATTTGTATGGTTCATCCCCAGTATCACACTAATCCTAGTAATAAAATAATTTTTTTCTGTATTTTAATAATATACTTTTACTTGCACATTTTCACATGAATGTAGAAATCATGATAATAAATCTGACAATAGATTTCCATAAAATCATGATTGTGTGTATTAGTGTGTGGGAGAGATGGCAGCTATCAAGCCTTTTGAGCTACCAAACTTTCTGAGAGCTTCTTAAATTCATTTGATAACTGTTGGTAAAATGTTGTTATCATTTTAAATAAACACCAGATACACACAGCACTCTCTACCAGTTGTAAAATTAAGTTTGAAAATGTAATACTGCTCTTCTAAATTTACATTTACATTTAAAGCATTTGGCATACGCCCTTATCCAGAGTAACTTACAAAAGTTCTTTGAAGTCTCTATCAAGCAATAACATCAACACTAGTTCACTAGGTTACAGACTTAGGATACCATCAGCCTAAAACTCTATTGGGAGGAATTATAGCACATTTTTTTGTAAATAAGTACATAAATCAAACAGAGAAAAATAAGCACTAGTTTAAGTGTTTCAGGAAGAGATAGGACTTCTAAGCAAAGTTCATTCCACCACCTCGATGCCAGAACATAAAAGAGTCTTGATGTATACCTACCTCCAACCCTGAGAGATGGTGGGACCAGTCGAGCAGTGCTAGAAGATTGGATGGAGCATGGTGCAATGCAAGGAGAGATAAGAGATTTGAGGTACCATAAATGGTGCTGGTCCATTTTTTAGCTTTGTAGGAAAGCATCAGCATTTTGAATCTGATACAAGTGGAGGGGACTCAGCAATGGGGTGGTTTGCCAGAACTTAGGCAGGTTGAAAATAAGTTGCACAGCTGTATTTTGGATTATTTACAGAGGAAAAAATGCATTCAGAGGTAGACCTGCCAACAGAGAGTTGCTGATAGATAAAAATGTCCGAATCCTTCTGATGTTATAGAGAAGAAACCAAGTGTATCACATTAGTATTATGAGAAGAAAAAGACTGATTGTCTTTTTCTTCTCAGAAAAAGTTGATTGTCCATGGTTACGCCAAGGTGTGAGCAGTGGCTGAAGGGAAGATCAGAGAATTGTGTAGAGATATTGCAAGATCCTGACCTGGGGATGAATCACCTGAGATGACCAGAAGTTCAGTTTTGCTAGGACTGAGTTTCAGCTGATAAGCCTTCATCCATGATGATATGTCTGCCAGACATGCTGAACAGAAGCCATGGTATCTGAGGAAGGGGAAAGAAACAATAAGTTGAGTGTCATCAGCAGTTGTAAGAGAACCCATGTGAGGATATGGCTTTGCCAAGAGAGTAAGCATAAAGGGTGAAAAGAAGAGGACCTACTGAGTACTGAGCCTTGTGGGACACCACTGGAGAGTTGGTGTGGAGCAGATGACAGCTTGGCTGATATAGCAGCATGTAGTTTCTAAGTGACAGCCTGAGGGTCAATCTCTGGTTGGGATGTTGGAGGTTGTTCTGTGAGAGATATTCAGACAGTTGATTATAGACAACTAGAATTTTAGATAGAATGATACCAGTCTGTAGTTGCTGATGCCTGAGGGATCCAGAGCAGGGTTTTTCAGCACTGGAATAACCCTTGCTTTCTTGAAGGTAGTTGGTACATGACCAGATGAAGGACAGGATGGTCTGGAGCATAGTGGAAGGAATTGGATCCAGTGGGTAAGTGATAGGATTGCCAGACTATATGACTCGTGAAACCTCTTCTGCTTCTACGTTTGAAAAAAGTGTCAATGAAAGAGTAGGGAAATCCTCACTGTGTACTGTAGGCATTGTCGGGCAGAAGTGAAGGTCTGGCAGATTTTTTCAACCTTCTCATTGTAAAAGATCAGCAAGGATGAAGCAGGTGGACCCAGGGGGTTGAGTAGCAAAGAGTAGATGTTGTGGAGCTTGTGCAGCAGCTTGAAGCTTTTCTGTGCAGAAGTCAGTCTTGGACAGGAGTGCAGGAGATATCTGTTGAGTTGTGATTTCTCTCCAGTGTCTGCACAACACATCTGACAGCCAAGGAGCAGGACAAGAAGTTTTCCTGGGTTTAGTAGACAGAGGGCAGAAGAGATTCCATGGTTGAATAAAAAAAGTATAGGAAAGAGTCTGTGAGTCCAAGAATAGGAAAAAAAAGGAGTCAGGGTCAGGAGGAGATGGAAGAGTGCAGGAAGCTACAGAGGAAGGGGAGATCAATACATGGCATTGAATGTGAACTCAAAAGTCCCTTGGATTTAGATAATTAAATAAAATTTTGCTTTATTTTTACTTTTGCTTTTCAGTTGTACTATTTAAATTCACACACTCACACATTCACACACAAGACTCAGCTCTCTCTCTGGCTCTCGTCTAGCTCACTTTTATCACACTCATGCTCAGTGCAACAAAGAAAAATAGGCACCCCATCTTTTCAGTGTTTGCTGTTTAAGTCTCTGATTTATCAGTTAAATTTACCTCCTGATTTTTAATTTATTTTTGACTCTTGAGCCTTTTCTCCTTTCTCGACCTGGGCAGACCCATCAAAGAACTATTTGCAATTCTTTCTTTTTTTTTATCTTAGCATTAGCCCCTTGCAATGGAAGGCCCCCCTGTTTGTAGCAGATCATTCGAGCCGCAAGATTTCACACAGGTTTTACGCCGGATACCCTCCAATTTCTTATCCAGGTTTGGGACTGGCACTGAGAGTTAAATCTTCAGTGGCTGGGGTGGCGTCCTTGAACCTGGGCTGCAGCAATGAGAGCGCAGGATCCAGCATTTAAATATAAATAAATTGTAGTTAAACATGTACATTTATTGAATTAACATGTATAACGTTTTCACCCATGTTAATGGAGACTTTTCTTTCTCTCTCTCTCTCTCTCTCTCTCTCTCTCTCTCTCTCTCTCTCTCTCTCAACCCCCTATTTCTATACTTATTTCAGGAAAACAAATCTGATCATTCACTGTTGCTTACTGTTTCTCAGTGTGTGAGTGCAGCAAAATGGCAGAGGCCTGTATTTCACTCACTCACTTTTCAGTGGATCAATTCAGCTGTCCAGTGTGTCTAGATCTCCTGAAGGATTCGGTGACTACTCGCTGTGGTCACAGCTACTGTAAAGTGTGTATTAATGACTGCTGGGATCAGGAGGATGAGAAAGGCATCTACAGATGTCCTCAGTGCAGAGACACTTTCACTCTGAGGCCTGTTCTATGCAGAAACAACATGCTAGCTGAAGTGGTGGAGAAACTGAAGAGAACTGTCCAGATTCCTTCTCCTTCTCTCTGTTACGCTGGACCTGGAGATGTGGAGTGTGATTTCTGCACCCAGAGAAAACACAAAGCCGTAAAGTCCTGTCTGATGTGTCTGACCTCCTTTTGTGAAGCTCATCTTAAACCTCATCTTGAACTTCCTGCTCTGCCAGGTAACACTTGCTGTAGTGATAAGTCCTATTTACAGTTCAGCAAACAAACACATTATTCTACACATTATGTTTAATAGTATCCTGCTTTTGTAAGCAGGTTATTTCACCCACAGTGTTTCTTTGGTCTAATTTATTCAGAGATAATTAGTTCCTCTCTCGTTCCTTACCTTCTCCTTCTCTCTCTCTAGAGTTTCCAGTCTCTCTGTATCTCTTCTGACCATGAGGATTCACTCAGCATCATTGTCCATCAAAATCTCTCATTTGATAGAGTAAGGGATTCTATCTTAGATCTAAAAAAGCAATTGGAAAAATTCTGCGAGGACGAATTCAACAAAATCCCTTCACATGGTAAGAGGAGCTGTTCCTGCTGGAGAAACATCACAATGGAAATAGTCACAAGATACACAGAAATGACACTTTTAACTAAAAGACTGATGTAAAATGAAAAATGTTCACTGTAGGGGCGGCATGGTGGCTTACTGGCTTAGTACGTTTACCTCACACCTCCAGCGTCCTGGGTTTGAGTCTTGCTCCCGCTCACTATGTGTGTGGAGTTTGAATGTTCTCCCTGTGCTTGGTGGGTTTCCTCCCACAGTCCAAAGACATGCTTCTAGGCTGATTGGAGTCTCTAAATTGCCTGTAGTGTGTGATTGTGTGTGTGTGCCCTGTGATGGGTTGGCACTCTGTCCTGGTGTATCCTGCCTTGACGCCTGAGATAGGCACAGGCTCCTTGTGACCCCAGGATAGATCAGATAAGTAGTACAGACAATGAAATGAAATGATCACTTTAAGCCATTTTGGTCTTTTACAGAACTTTATGACTCATTTCTGTCTTTAACTCCATTTTGTCTCCACAGCTGCAACAGTTCAGAAGATTTCATCTTCAGAGCCAAAGAGCAGAGAAGAATTTCTGAAATGTATGTCTAACACACACACACACACACACACACACACACACACAATACTGAACAATCACATTTTTCTGTTTTGTTTTGTTTTTTTTATTTCATTTTAGATTTCTGTTATCTGACTCTGGATGCTAATACAGTAAATCGTTACCTCCATCTGTCTGAGAAGAACAGAGAGGCAATATGGAGTATGATAAAGCTGTACCCTGATCATCGAGAGAGATTTGATGCCTGTAGTCAGGTGTTGTGTGAGGAGAGTGTGTGTGGACGCTGTTACTGGGAGGTGGAGTGGAGTGGTGTTGGAGGTGTGTCCATCTCAGTCTCATATAAAGAGATCAAGAGAAAAGGATCAGGTAAAGAGAGTTGGTTTGGACGAAACAGTCAGTCCTGGAGTTTGTGCCGTTTTTCTTCCTCTTTCTCTTTCTATCACAATGACATGAAAACTGAGCTCAGAGTTCCATCATCTTCCAGAACAGGAGTGTATGTGGATCACAGCGCAGGAAGTCTGTCCTTCTACAGTGTCTCTGACTCGATGAGACTGATCCACAGAGTCCACACCACATTCACTCAACCTCTTTATGCTGGGTTTTGGGTTTATGGAGGAACTGTGAGGTTTTGTGATCCAAACAAATAGTAGATAGTAAAAATTCCTGCTCATTTCCTCATTGTTCCTTAATTGTGATGAATCTTTAACATTAAAAAGTAAATGAAAAAAGCAAAACTACTGTGTTTAGACTCAGTGTGAATCATCAGCTATACAGTTGTCTTGGTAAAATGCACAAAAAAAGATGAACACATTCTTTGACTCTGATGTGTGTAAATTGTAAAAACAGTATAAGTTAAAAGCAGATAAAATTAATTGTAATATAATTGCTAAAAGAAAGAGTGCTGATCTTTAATTAAACTGATATTATTAAATAAAATTAATATAAAAATGGCAACACATTATTTTATACTTTACAGTGTAAAATGAAATTTTACAAACTTGAATGAAGCATTAAAACTAGTGTTCATTTACGTGATGGTGATTGTAATAGTTTATGGAAATTTCCTCACACTGTGTTTGTCTTTTCTCTTCCATGATCTGTCATGTGATGTCCTATCATGCAACTCTTTCTGCTAACACATCCACAGCTGGAGAGCAGCTAGACAAATACACATATGTATGAATGCTGTTCATAGACTTCAGTTCAGTATTCAACACAATTATTCCCCATCAACTGACTGAAAAACTGAGCCTGCTGGGCCTGAACACCTCCCTTTGCAATTGGACATCCAATATCTAACAGCCTGGTTTAAAGCCAACAACCTGTTTCTAAATGTATACAAAAAGAGATAGATGTTGACTTCAGAAAACCACAGAGCAACCATTCTCCACTCAACATTGACATCTCTGTGGAGATCCTCACATGGTACCTCAACACCCAGCAGTGTTTTTACCTTCTGTGATTAAAGCCCATCTCCCACCCCACCCCCCATCCTGACCATGTTTTACTATCAAAAGCATCCTGAACAGCTGCCTCACTGCCTGGTTTTGGAATTACACTGCTTCCGACTGCTTGCAGCAGATAGGACAGCTGAGAAGGTCATCAGAGTCTCTCTTCTCTCCATCATAGACATTTACAACACACACCACATCCACAAAGCCAACAGCATTGTGGATGACCCCTCACAGCCCTCTTACACACTTTACCCTCCTGCCATCTAGGAAAAGGCACCAGAGCATTCAGGCACTCACAACCAGACAGTGTAAAGGTTTCATCCCCCAAGCCATCCAAATTCTTAATTCTCAGTGACTGGACTAACACATCTCTACCTGCCCACTGCGTTTTTTGTACAAAACAAGCTACAATTTTTATCCTGCTGCTAATAGTCTTTCAAGTTTACAACCATAGCATTATTACTTGCGCGTTGCTCAAATACAGAACTGTATAGTGGCACCGCCATCTTCTGCCGTCTTCTCTCTTGCACATTTTGCACATATGCAACTTTCTGGAAAACTGTGTAATTGTACTCTGTGTTGTTTTATGTAGCTTTGCATTTAATGTAGCTCCATGATGATGGAGGAACAGTGTTTAATTTTACTGTGTACTGCATACACTATACACCAGCTATTCATGTTCTGTAACAGCTATACAATTGAAATGGCAATAAAAGCTTTGTGACTTGACTCTTGACTTGATAATGTTCTTCAGTTCAGAATAATTGTTTCAAATACATCTAAACTAAAAAAAAAAACATTTTTCCTAATCACATCCAGTCCAGACTGACTGAAGTGAGCTTTCCCCTGTGCTTTATATTTGCTTCACACATGGTGATATGATACAATATCAAAACTACATTAAACATATTGTGGTGTGTGAATATAAAGTGTGAGGTTTTGTACTCAGCCTGTTTAATTAATAATCAGCTCAAAGGAAAGATATCTTTCCATTATTTTATTTTTATGAATTCATAAACATGTTACTTGATCTTTTATGATACATATGGAGGGAATTCTTTAAGAGGCATCAAATCACATTTATTTATATTTAAACACAAACACTGCTGTCCAGTTTCACCCAATGGCTTCCCTTCTCAGACTGGTTCCACTCAAGGTTTCTTTCTCATATGATCTCAGGGAGTTTTTCCTTGCCACCATTGCCAAAGGCTTTCTCATTAGGCATAAATATAAGGCATAATTATTTTATTTTAAACTTATTTTTATTCTGGGAATGCATTACCTGTTATCACTTTTCACATGATGCCAGACAGCTGAGGCCTATTTACAAGCCTTTCTTATTGGGAACATTCTGCAATCCTGTAAGGATTATCTGAGGCTCCTATTGAGCCCTTAGAGTTAGCCTTAGAGACATTATTGACTGTAAAAGGAGATCTTTGACTAGCACTAGCTTTACTCAAAAGAGTCAAGTAGTTTTTATTGTTATTTTTCAACCATATATAGCTGGTGCAGTACATAGTGAAATGGTTCCTCCAGGACCATGGTGCTACATGAAGGCATAAAGCTACATAACAAGGAACTAGGAACTAAGTACAGTTCCACAGTTCCACATAAAGAGCATGTGTGCCAACATGTGCAGACAGTGCAAAGGCAAGACACAGTGCAAAACAAACAGTAAAATTCAGATAGTACCAAATAGAATGAGAGAGAAAAAACACTTCAAAACCCTACCCTATGATACAGTAGTGCTTTAAGAGCAGTCATCCTATATCCTATATCATCCTATATATAAGTTGGAAACATAAGACAGTAAGCAGCATTAAGACTGAATGTGCAAAATTGCAATGTGATTGCAGATATGTCAGCAAAAAATGCAGTATGAATGCAGAGATGTACAGCTAAATATGTTTGTGTGTGTGTGTGTGTTTGAATATGCAATGTGTGTTATAGAGGTAAGAGAGACTCCCATGATCTTTTTAGCTATTCTCACAATCTGCTGTAGTCTGAAATGTGCAATTCCCAAACCAGCCAGTAATGCAGCTGCTCAAGATGATCTCGCTCTGTAGACTATGGTCAGGATGGCGGGTGGGTGATGGGCTTTCCTTAGCCTTTGCAGAAAATAGAGATGCTGTTGGGCTTATTTGTTGATGGAGCTAGTGTTGAGGGACCAAGTGAGGTTCTCCATGGAGGATCTGTCAATGTTCAGAGGGATCCAGTTGCAGAAGGCTGTATGATAATGTCCAGGCCCAACAGGCTCAGCTTTTCAATTAGGTGCTAAGGGATGATTGTGTGTACGGGCCAGATGAAAGGCAGTGTCTGCATGGGGGCCACTGAGGGTGGCAACAAGGTCTTGAGATGTCTCAAGATGAGCCTCTCGAAGCATGTAATGATGATGGGGATGAGTGTGATAGGACAATAATCATTAAGCCATGACACTGCAGACTTTTGACATTCCCATAGCATCAAACCATGACACAGTGTTGAGTTTCCTCCAAATGGAACGTCTCAGGTTACATATATAACTACACCAGGTTATGTATGTAACCCGGGTCCCTGAGAAGGGAACAAGACACCACAGGGTGCTGCTTGGAGACCAGATAGCTTTAGTTGCGGCCACCAAAGTAGACAAAAGGGAGAGGACTTACTTCATGCGCTCTAGCAATGGGCGCAAGTGCTGAGAATCCAAACTGGGCACAACAAGTGCAGTCTCTCCTCCTCTGCCAACTTGTGGAGAGGAGGGCAGAAGGCCTGCAGAAAGGCTGGGTGACCGGATTATAGCAGAGCCATTTCCAGAGTCAGAAACTCCTCAGAGGCTGTTCTCGTAGAGTGCCCTGAAACTGCAAGCAGGCAGGGGCTAACATAGAAGGTGGCAACACATAAGGTGCAGGAGCATGGGTGATCATGGCTGAACCCTGAAGCACCAGAGGTGGCGGTGTAGGTAACAGTGGAAATGCTTCTAAAGGGACACCACTGAAAATCCTAGCCCACGGGCATAAGGATTGTTTTCTGGCCTACCAGATGGAGATGATCACCTCTCACCTGGGGGACCGGCCCCTAAGCACTGACCAGCCACCCAGATTTCCTCCACTCCGCCTTGCACCCTAATTTAGTGGCCTTGCACTCTAATTTAGTGGCACTAGCCATGGTGCTGATCCTTTGCCGTGCTATGACAGTGCTGCTATCTAATGTGCCGAATCGCCACTGTTTGCCCTTTGAAGAGAGAGAGAGGGGGTAAAGAGCAGTTTCCTGTTGAATATATGCGTTGGTGTGTGTGCAGTCATCACAGCCCTTAACTCTGAGCCCCTGCCTAGCAAGCTTTGGCTCCAGAATGTGTGAGCTTGTGAGAGACCGCCTGTATTTTCTTGCTGGCTCCTGGCTCAGTGCTCAAGTTAAAAACCAAATTTTATTTATCACATACAAAATCATACACAGTATGACATGTAGTTAGATGCTTTTTTTATGACTTTCCTTGTTACAAGAGAAGAAGAGTAGAATAAATTTAAGGTATGTAGTGTAACCTCATGGGTGCCTACATAGGCAAATCTGCGGCTATTGGCATGCCTCTTTAAAGTGCTCAGCCCAACATAAGCAATCAGAGCTGATGCTATATAAACCCTTGGTTTTTGTTAGTCGGTGTGCAGACATACAGTCTGCGCCAGGTATCAAAGACCATAATTTGGTAAAGAATTACTTATTGAAAGGCTTTATTTCTAAAGATTATTGAGAAAGTTATTTATTGGTGTGGTGGACTGAGGATCAGCTCCTCGTCATTATTATAAAAGACCTTGGTGAGGGTATTGCTCAAGCCACCAAAGGCTTGCTTGTGGCAACAGGGCTCTTCCGCTATGCGGTATCTGCATGCATCCTGGCGTGTTTCTAGCTACCTTTGTGCACTCTTCTCTGTATATGTCACAGAGTTGTTAGCATGTTAACAAACACGGCACCAAACCTCCCTGGTTCGTGCCCTGCTTCAGATAGTTTCCAAAGGTTATGTTTCTTTTCGTCTAATTTTTTTCCATATTCCACCCGACTCCCTGATTAAACCCTTCTATCATCCTCCATTTGTCTGGATAACAGGCCAGGCTCGGTATTCCCCACTTCTCTACTACCAAGTCCTTCTATCCCCGTAACAAAATATTAAAAATATGATAAAATACGAAAATCTAACATAAAAAAATGAGACCACTGCCCAATCTCCAGATTTGAACCCTATTGAAAACCTCTGGAATGTCATCAAGAGGAAGATGGATGGTCACAAACCATCAAGCAAAGCTGAGCTGTTTGCTTTTTTGCAAAAAGAGTGGTATAAAGTTTCCCAACAGCAAGGTGAAAAACTGCTGGAGAGCATGCAAAAACGCATGCAAATCGGGGTTATTCCACCAAATACTGATTTCTTAATGTTATTTAGCCGAAGCATTAACACAATTTGTTTGCATTTTGTTTTATTTGACTTATTAAAGCTCTGCAAATACTGTATGATCTTGGGTTATTTTGATGTGTTGTAATTTCCTTTAAATATACACTCTAAATAACAATAGATATATATTTTGAATTTAGGAAATATTTTCAGCAGTTCACAAAAAATGAAACAAAACTGTTCATCTCACCAATACATGTACCTGTAAGAAGAAAAAAAAAACATAAGAAACTGATTATTTTGCAGTGGTCTCTTATTTTTTCCAGAGCTGTACATTTAAACTGCCCTCAAATGTGCTAAAGACATTCTACACCTGCACCATTGAGAGCATTATGACGGGAAGCATCACAGCCTGGTTTGGAAATAGCACCAAGCAGGAGAGGCAAGCTCTCCAGAGGGTGGTGCGATCAGGCGACCAGTGGTACCATCTGCACCGAGCTCCATGACCTGGAGACTATATACAGCAAGAGGTGCTGGACCAAGGCCAGGAAGATAATGAAGGACCTAAGCCATCCCAACAATTGATTCTTCTCTCTGTTGCGGTCAGGGAAACATTTCCACACCTTGAAGGTAAACACAGAGAGAATGAGAAGGAGCTTCTGAGCCTGGTTCCTCTCAAGGTTTCTTCCTCATATCATCTCAGGGAGTTTTTCCTTGCCACTGTCGCCACAGGCTTGCTCATTACGGATAAAATAAAATAGGGATAAAATAGTTTAATAATTTAATTTAATAATTTATTTTTATTTTTAATTATTTAGTTATTTTTTCCTCTCCTTTCTCTGTTTCTCGTTTTTTTTGTAAAGCTGCTTTGAGACAACTTTTGATATGTTTTTGCCCATTGTAAAGGGTGCTATACAAATATTTCAATTGAATTGAAAAATTCTTCCCACATGCCAATCAGAACTCCTAGAACCTGGACTTTCTGGAATTTCTCTGGACTTCCTCACACATAACATACTACCTCAGCAGACAGTTGCACACACAACTGCAGTACAACTGCACAGGTCACACTCACTGATATATACAGTATATATATATATATATATATATATATATATATATATATATATATATATATATATATATATATATATATATATACACTACCAGTCAAAAGGACACACCTTTTAATTCAATCTGTTTTGTTTAGGGATTTATTTTCTACATTATTCTAGAACAATACTGGAGATTTCAAAACTATGAAATAACACACATGGACTTAAGTAATCCATATATAAGGACAACAAAAAACATTCAGTTATTTTAAAACACGAATGTCAGGTGTTCTGGAATAGTTCTTGCAAGAACAGTATTGTCAAGTGCATTTGCAAAACCCATCAAGCACCATGATGAAACTGGCTCACATGAAGACCATCCCAGTAAAGCAAGACCAAAACGTACCTCTGCTGCAGAGGAGAAGTTCATTTAGAGTTACCAGCCTCAGAAATCACCAATTAACAGCACCTCAGATTAGAGGCGTTATGAAGGCTTTACAGAGCATCAGTAGCAGACATATCTCAATATCAACTGTTCAAACGAGATTATTGTGTATTTCGGCTGCCTTCAGCATTGTTTTACAATGTAGAAAGAAATAAACATCAGGAAAGACCATGGAATTAGAAGGTGTGTCCAAACTTTTGACTGATAGTGCATATATATACGCCCCTCACATTTTTGTAAATATTTTATTATATGTTTTCATGTGACAACACTGAAGAAATGACACTCTGCTACAATGTAAAGTAGTGAGTGTACAGCCTGTATAACAGTGTAAATTTGCTGTCCCCTCAAAATAACTCAACACACAGCCATTAATGTGTAAACCACTGGCAACAAAAGTGAGTACACCCCTAAGTGGAAATGTCCAAATTGGGCCCAAAGTGTCAATATTTTGTGTGGCCACCATTATTTTCCAGCACTGCCTTAACCCTCTTGGGCATGGAGTTCACCAGAGCTTCACAGGTTGACACTGGAGTCCTCTTCCACTCCTCCATGATGACATCACAGACCTTGCACTCCCCCACCTTAGGGTTTAGGTCTGGAGACATGCTTGGCCAGTCCATCACCTTTACCCTCAGCTTCTTTAGCAAGGCAGTGGTCATCTTGGAGGTGTGCTTGGGATCGTTATCATGTTGGAATACTGCCCTGCGGCCCAGTCTCCGAAGGGAGGGGATCATGCTCTGCTTCAGTATGTCACAGTACATGTTGGCATTCATGGTTCCCTCAATGAACTGTAGCTCCCCAGTGCCGGCAGCACTCATGCAGGCCCAGAGCATGACACTCCCACCAAGATGCTTGACTGTAGGCAAGGCACACTTGTCTTTGTACTCCTCACCTGGTTGCCGCCACACACGCTTGACACCATCTGAACCAAATAAGTTTATCTTGTCTCCTGGAATCTCCTCCATACTCCATGCTGAGTAAGGGAAAAAAATGTCAGTGGCCTCAACCTGTAAAAGCATCCCTGTCTTGGGGTTTGTCTTATTGTTATATATATATATATGTATACATATATATATATATATATATATATATATATATATATATATATATATATATATATACACTATATTGCCAAAAGTATTCGCTCACCCATCCAAATAATCAGAATCAGGTGTTCCAATCACTTCCATGGCCACAGGTGTATAAAATCAAGCACCTAGGCATGCAGACTGTTTTTACAAATATTTGTGAAAGAATGGGTCGCTCTGAGGAGCTCAGTGAATTCCAGCGTGGAACTGTGATAGGATGCCACCTGTGCAACAAATCCAGTCGTGAAATTTCCTCACTCCTAAATATTCCACAGTCAACTGTCAGCTGTATTATAAGAACGTGGAAGTGTTTGGGAACGACAGCAACTCAGCCACGAAGTGGTAGGCCATGTAAACTGACGGAGCGGGGTCAGCGGATGCTGAGGCGCATAGTGCGAAGAGGTCGCCAACTTTCTGCAGAGTCAATCGCTACAGACCTCCAAACTTCATGTGGCCTTCAGATTAGCTCAAGAACAGTGCGCAGAGAGCTTCATGGAATGGGTTTCCATGGCCGAGCAGCTGCATCCAAGCCATACATCACCAAGTGCAATGCAAAGCATCGGATGCAGTGGTGTAAAGCACGCCGCCACTGGACTCTAGAGCAGTGGAGACGCGTTCTCTGGAGTGACAAATCGCGCTTCTCCATCTGGCAATCTGATGGACGAGTCTGGGTTGTAACGTAGTTAAACATATGGGCATTTGATCTTGACTTTAACAATATTGAAAGATTCAAGTAATATACAAATAAAGCCAAAGAAAAGTCTTTTTTAAATGATTTGTAAAATGTAATTTTAAAAAAATCCAATTTCTTGTGAGGAAAAAGTAAGGACACCCACATATTTATTTGTATTTAAAATGGATAACCTACAGGTGTCTCACATCAGGTGCAAATGTTACAGAGCATTTTGAAGGAGGCTTGCCTTATTTAAACCTCAGACATCTAGCTTTGTTTGCTCTTAATTGTTGAAGTGAGAGGTATCACATATAAAAAGATCTTAAAAGAATTTGTAATCAGCCATTCCACTGTCCAGAAAATCATTTACAAGTATAGAACAACTGCAAACATGACCAGGTCAGGCCATTCCAAATTCACCCCAAGAGCAGACGCTTAGATGCTTAAAGATGTCTCCAAAAACCCTAAAATATTATCACGGGACGTACAGCAAGCTTTTGCTACAGTTTATGCCAAAGTGCATAAATCTACAATCAGAAAGAGACTACACAACTTTAATTATTATGGGAGGTGTGCAAGAAGGAAATCTTTGCTCTCTAAAAAAACATGAGGGCAAGACTGAAGTTTCCTAAAGAACACAGAGGCAAAGGCCAAAACGTCTGGAATAATCTGCTTCAGACAGATGAGTCTAAAATTAAAATTATTTGGACACCATAACAGAGCATGTTTGGAATAAACCAAATACAGCATTTCAGCAAATGAACCTCCTACCAACTGTGAAACATGGAGGTGGAAGTGTTATGGTTTGGGGATGCTTTGCTGCAGCAGGACCTGGCCAGATCACCATCATAGTGAATTCTACAGTGTATCAGAAGGTGCTTGAGGAACATGTAAGACCATCTGTCAAACAAAAATTGAAGCTAAAGTGGAACTGAACCTTGCAACATGACAATGACCCAAAACATACCAAGGACTGGTTGAAAAGTAAAAAATGAAGAATTCTGGAATTTTTCTGGGCCCAGTCAAAGTCCATCTCTAAATCCTATTGAGATCCTGTGGGGTGACTTGAAACAGACTGTGCGTGCAAGAAACCCCTCAAACATCACACAGCTGAAAGAATTCTGCATTGAGGAGTGGGGGAAACTTTCTTCCAGTCCATGTCAGAAACTGGTAAATGGCTACAAGAAAAGTCTCACTGAGGTTATTTAAGCCAATGGGGGAAACACTAGCTATTAGGTCATAGGGTGTCCTTTTTTCACAGGTGAAATACTCATTTTTGTTGATTTCTTTATTTCTTTTGTTTAAGAAGTGAAAATAAAGTGATATTTTGTTGTTTACATGTAGTTACAACACTTTCATCTACAGGTACAAAATAAAAATATAAGATCAGAAATTGACATGTTGACATGCTGACAGCTTTTGACAGATCACAGCCTGGCCACAGCCTTCCTCTGTCAAAGACCTACAAACTTTTCTGGATTTTGCCAACTTTTACTGCCATTTCATTAGAAACTATAGCACCATTGCAAGCTCTCTCATGTCACCTATAATGGACTGATCCAGCCAAGAGAGCATTCCAACTCTTAAAACAAAGCTTCACTTCCGCTCCTATTCTCTGCCATGCTAGACCTGATTTACCTTTCATTGCTGAAGTGGACGCCTCTAGCAGTGGGATAGGAGCGGTCCGGTCACAGCGTCAACCTGGTTCCGGAAAGGTACCCCTTTTTCTTCTCTAGAAAACTCCCACTGGTGGAGGTGAATTATGACGTGGGTAAACAGAGAGCTCTTGTCCATGAAGGCAGCCTTAGAAGAGTGGAGGCTGGAAGATGCCAACTACCTATTTTTGATTATCAGCTCTCACCGAAGAGTTCCATCTTCAATTCAATTCAATTCAGTTTATTTTGTATAGCACCTTTTACAATGAACATTGTCTCAAAGCAGCTTTACAAAAGAATCTTAGCTTCCCCAACAGACCCGCTCCTCGCTTCAGGGGTCACCCCCGTCATAGAACACCTGGAAATGTTCCTGGGGGGGGGGGGGGGGGGGGTTGACTGTGTTCATGTTGTTTCCGGTTTTCAGGGCTTTTAAGCAGCATGCTCCCTCTGGCCCAACATGAAGCATCGTTTCCCTGAGTCTTGTGCCAAGCCTTGCTGTTTATAGCCTTCTGATTGATATATGTGTATGATATTTGCCTGTTTTCCTGTTTCTATGATTTACGGTTTCTGTTTTGGTTTTGATCGCCTAGTATTTGCTTTTCCGGTTGACCTTTTCGCCTGCTTACCCGCTTATGACTCTGTCTGCTGATTTCAGTAAATATCTGCACATGGATTCTAACCCTCCCGCATCCAGTGAGTCCCTACAATTTAATATAAAATTTAAAAAAAAACTAAAAAAAATAACACAAAATACTATGAATTAAAAACATTTTATTTACCCCACTTACTCAGATGCTTGTTCTTTCAGCTACTTTTGCTCATAATTTAATCACTTCATTCACACTTCAGATTTCGGTGTTCTTCTTTCCAAGTTGCTTGTTTGTGATTCCAAAGAGTTTAATGCAGTTTAGGGGCGAGATAAAATTATCCATTGGTCCATGGGTTCTCAACTGACAGCCCTTCTTTAGCCAATTAGTAAAGTGACATCACTGACGCCGGCAGCAACTCTGTCGGTTAGTGTTTGAACCTGTCTTGAGCGAGTGAGAAGATCGGTGATTAAGCACAGCTACATGTAATTGATATGAACTTATCTTGTAAATTTAATTAATGCTTAATGCTTCTTATATGTTTGTCTATTGTAGTATTGTGTCAAACTTCCTGTTTTTATTTTAAAGGGTATTTTAATGAACTGGACAAGTTTATCATTATACCATCATAGCATAGCATTATTGTTGCTCAAACAGCAGATTTGCTAGCAACGCTAAGCTCTTATGTTCAGTTTCATCATGATGGAATGTAAACCTTTATTGCAATCTAAGGCGCTTTGAGTTTACTAGGTGGAATATTTAGAGGTAGTTTCTGCAGTAGAGTCTTATCTCTGTATTAACCCAGACTCTTAATCAGAGTCCAGCACCACAGCAGCCACAGGCTCGGGTCACTCAGATACAGGGTCGGGGCAGCAGAATCAGAGACGCACACATTAACTGATCAGGACAGGGCTATTTGTATGCTAGTGGTGTAATGAAGCATAGATTCCCTGTGCAATGTTTTCAAGATAACAGTCAATAAAAAGCTAGATTTGCAGTTTTATATGAGTATATGAAAGTCTGCTGTATTTCTGTTTTTGACATTTTACTTGTAGCTCTTTTCATGGCATTTTCAGGAGGCAGACTGCCTGTGGAAAAGCCACCATAAAATATCCATGCAACATTTTGGACTAAAACACGTGCAGACAATAACTAAAAAAAAGCTAGCCCTAGTGCTAATTAAGTAAACTTCAATTATTAAGGATACTGTAATCTACTGTACTGTCACAGGCAACTATAGGAACAGAACAGAAACTAGTTCTGTAGAAATAGCCTTTATTTGTCACATATACATTACTGCACAGTGAAATTCTTTCTTCGTATATCCCATCCTTGGAAGTTGGGGTCAGAGTGCAGGGTCAGGCATGATACAGCACCCCTGGAGCAGAGAGAGTTAAGGGCTTGACCCACTAACCACTTGAGCCACTTCAACCCTTGAGGGGAAGGCCTACACAACTGCAGGTCAAGCTGGTGTGTCCCTGCACACCATAGCAGTCTTGCAGGCATACCAGGCTGACCTGCTGAAAGAGCTAAACTGTGGTGAGAGATTTAACCCTGAGACAGTCTCTGAGCTATGCCGAGCCACGCTCCGTGTCACTAAGCAGATGGCCCACACCCTAAGCCAGGGGTCGGCAACCCGCGGTTCCGGAGCTGCATGTGGCTCTTTCATTCCTCTGCTGCGGCTCCCTGTGTCTTTGGAAAATAAATAATGAGTATTTAATTTAATTATTATTATTTTTATTTTTTTTGTCTGTTAGTTTTTTAAATATAATTCTAAATTTGTAGATTATGGTGATCTTGTAACATTAAAATAAAACGTGTTTAATTTTTGGTCGCTCAAAATATGGGTCACAACCGCCAATGTGCGACACCCGCCCGAATGATTTATTGAGCTTTTCGACCCCCGGTAGGCCAACTATGATGAATCCAAGAGTCCTAAAGTGAATCCAAGAGTGCTATGTGGGCAGATTCATTTGCTTTCACTGCTGATGAGACTGGTTTACCAGTATGCTTAATATGTGGTGAGAAATTGGCAAACAACAAAAAGTTGAATGTTGTAAGGCATTTCCAGAATAAACAAACAGCCTTTGCTGAAAAAGATCCGGATGGAGATGAGAGAAAAAAGTCATTTCAGAACTGCGGAAGGTTCAGAAGCACAGAAGCAGATGGCATTGTTGGTTTGCTGCAGGTGGATAATTTAAGTTCGGGTTTTTATTTCATAAATATGAGGAGGACTCAAATAGAAATTGAGCATTTTATTTGAAAATAACCTTCAACCCAGCGTCTTTTTTTATTGGAGTTGAAAATGTTTTTGTTGCATGCAGAAATAACATATCGTTTTCTCTCTAGCAGTTCATTGATTTCATAAATGCAACACATAGTTGTTTTTATACATAACATAAAGGTAAAAAAATAAAATATGCAGTGTTATCTTCATTTTAGATCAGTGGAACGATTCTTTTTAAAGTCACTCACTGAAATTAATCGAGTCAGTGATACCTTTTGAGTTAGTTCCTTTTGAAAAGTGATTCTTTTATAGCCCTCGTTTCCTATACAAACTCTAATCATGGTGGGAAATAGTGGTTAATAATTTAATGACTATAGTTATGTACTGTAATGTTATGGCGTGTATGTAATAGTAATTGCAAGTTTTTAGAAAGTCTTTGACTATTGCATGATGGGTAACCAACCAAATGTTTGCCCCAGGGCGCGATGTGCGCTTGTTCCGCTACTGACAGGGGCAATAAACATGTCTCTGTGTGAATTAAAAAGAATCAAGACTTACGATACCAGTGCAACAAAAATTTATTTTAAAGTGCCCCACACACACACACACACACACACACGCACACACACAAACTTTAACACAAATATAAAAATGAAAAATGTGCAAATCAGTTACATTAACGAAATATTGAATATGTTAAATGTTAAAGTATCCAAATGTAATAAAAATAAATATCTTAAATAAGGAATAAAACAACCAAACTGAGCAAAAATGCAAAATGTGCAAAAAGTATAACTATATACATAAAGTGCTTTGCCTATAAATTGGCATTTAAGAATGTCAGCTCACGCACTTTGGAGGTGCTGAGAATAAACATAAGATTCTCAGCTGAATCAGTCTATAACCCGACTCTGTGAGTCCACTGAGAATCAGCTGAATCAGTCTATAACCCGACTCTGTGAGTCCACTGAGAATCAGCTGAATCAGTCTATAACCCGACTCCGTGAGTCCACTGAGAATCAGCTGAATCAGTCTATAACCCGGCTCCACGAGTCCACTGAGAATCAGCTGAATCAGTCTATAACCCGACTCTGTGAGTCCACTGAGAATCAGCTGAATCAGTCTATAACCCGACTCCGTGAGTCCACTGAGAATCAGCTGAATCAGTCTATAACCCAACTCTGTGAGTCCACTGAGAATCAGCTGAATCAGTCTATAACCCGGCTCCACGAGTCCACTGAGAATCAGCTGAATCAGTCTATAACCCGACTCCGTGAGTCCACTGAGAATCAGCTGAATCAGTCTATAACCCGGCTCCACGAGTCCACTGAGATTCAGCTGAATCAGTCAATATAAGAAGAATGACAAATAAAAAGTGTATCACTGTCACGTGGTCTTTATAAGTTGTGTTCAACTACAGTTGTATGGAATGTTTGTTCAATAAGCTACAGACACCAGTTTGGATATTACATCAACTGTAACTTACCTAAAATGCAAATTTGTAAATTGAGCTCTGTGACGAATCCCACTCTGGGACATGTCTCTCCCCTGGGTAAACTGAATGTCTTCATCACCATCATCTTCTTCATCACCATCATCTTCATCACCGTTACCATGGCTGCTTCCGAGAGGTTCTAGGATTTGTCGTGCTTAGCAGATGTTGTGAAGCACTGCACAGGCCGTAATGACTTTGCAGACCATAGCTGGTGACAGGCACACATCTCCATGCAACACATGAAACCTCCTCTTCAGCTGGCCAATACCCTGCTCAACTACTGAGCATGTTTTCTTGTGGGCTCTAAAAGTCAGTGCAAAAGACATCACAAGTTAAGGTGGCCTAATGCACTCAGCAATAATGTGAATATGTTTGATTAAATAGCCTATCTCTTGTTTGTAGTATATTCAAGCACATTTGTAACTACATTTTATTTTCATACACAATGATTCACTGTTAGTCTACTGTTTAGGTACCTGTTGTCCTGGGTCTGGGTGGAGGTAATGTGTTAGGAGCCATGGTTTGCATGGATAGCCACTGTCCCCTAACAAATGACAGTTAACTGGTACATTATGTATTTCAAAAAGCTGTCTGACCTGGCCATTTTGCAGCACTGTCTAAAATCTTGCGATCTGCACTGAAAACAATTTGCACAATGATGCTGTGGTTCCTCTTTCTGTTGACAAAAACGTCTTCATTTTCCGATGGTGCGATTATGCAGATGTTCAACCCATCAATTACACCAACAACACCGGGGAACCCCATATGTCCATGAATGCCCTTTTGAGTGTGAACGTCCAGTGGAAATGAAATGAACTGTGTCACTATATGAGACTGTGAAAGTGCTTCAGTAGTTTGTGTGATCACTCTGCTTATGGAAGGTTGTGACAGACACAAAGTCATCACTACTGCACTGTTGCATTTTTCCAGTTGCCAAATACCTCAGTGTTGTTATCACTTTCATTTCTGGTGTTATGGCATTACAACGTTGGGTGGGAGATGTGAGTGCATCTCTAATAAGTTCGACCACAAACATTATCCCATCGTGATCCAGTCTGTAGCGTTTAATTAACTCACGATCGTTCAGGGTTTGGAGAATATTTCTTCTTTCCGCCATTTTCTCCTGTGCTATAGAAACTCTTTTAGTCCTCCTCTCTACTCTTAACAATTTTTACCTTAGGAGCTGTTTTTAGGGCTAAGATGTTTTGTGAATCATTTTTATCTTTACTAAGCTTTAGTCCTAAATTTAAGGGGAAATTCTAAGAAAATGTCATAATTCTAAGAATTTTCTTAGAATTTCGTCACTAGAAGCAACTTTTAGGCTTAAGAAGCTTTGTGAATACGGGCCCAGGTTTCTTTTGCTGAGAGCAATTTTAACTTTCACTATGTATAGTATGTGGACATGTGTGTATTTGTATGTATATATGTTATGCAACACTGAGACTGACTGACTGTCAACTTTAGCCAAAATTAATAAGTGTTTGAAAAATAGTATTTGAGGACAAACATGTCACAGTAATACTGTGTGTGTGTGTGTGTGTGTTTTCTTCATCACATCTAACTATCAACAACAATCACCTGTTCTGTAAAGTAGACACTAAATTAGATGTGAAGTTTTCCAGCACTATTGTAGGCTGTAATATGGTCGATTAAAAAAAAAAAAAACAGACTTACTGATAAATATTTTTTATTCACATTTTTCGTACTCTTTATGACAGGGTGTACAAATTTTTATTGTTGGGATCAGATGTGGAGAAAAAAAGCAGTCACGGGCCACAGGTTCTGTGGTAATAACATTTATCTTCACTCAAACTGTGTTTATGTTTAACTCAGTAGATGGGTGATAAACACTTTCTGTGGAACGCTTGACAGATATTTCTAAATAAAGATTTCACTCACCAATGAATGATTGTAATGGGAGATAATCTTTTTTTCCTAACAATGTCAAACAAGATCCAATTGAGATCTAAGATAGCCGCCAGTCACCTATGCTGTGTCCTACAAAATCATTTAATGTAAAACCTCTTGTGATGTTTTAACTCATACAGTTAATGGAGCACAGCAGAGTTAAAAATAATCTTTTCAACAGTTTTGTTTTGTACAGCAGTGTAGCTCATGATTCCAGACTAAAGCCAGTTAAAGCCAATTCAATGTTTTAATGCTAAAGTTTTATCACAGTTGAGGAACAATGGGGAAAAGTGCAAGGATTTTTCATCTACTGTTATTTTGGGTCACACAATCTCACTGTTCCTCCAAAAAGCCCAAACCCGGCATACAGAGGCCGAGTGAATGTGGTGTGCACTCTGTGAATGAGCTTCATCGTGTCAGAGACACTGTAGAAGGACAGACTTCCTTCAATGTGATCCACATACACTCCTATTCTGGAGGATGATGGAACTCTGAGCTCAGTTTCGATGTCATTGTGATAGAAAGAGAGAAAGGAAGAGGAACAGCGTAGACTCCAGGACTGACTGTTGCAACCAAATCCACACTCTTTACCCCGTCCTTTCCTCTTGATCTTTTGATATGAGACTGAGATGGACACACCTCCAACACCGCTCCACTCCACCTCCCAGTAACAGCGTCCACACACATTCTCCTGACACAACACTTGCAAAAGGTTGTCAAATCTCTCTGGATGATCAGAGTACAACTTTCCTATACTGAATGTCACCACTCTGTTCTTCTCAGATAGACAAAGGCAATGATTTGCTGTGTTGGGATCCAGAGTCAGATAACAAAAATCTAAAATAAAAGGAAAAAAGGTAATTATGTTAGCTTTTCCAAATTGTGTGTGTGTGTGTTTTAAACATACATTTCAGAAAATCTTCTCTGCTATTTGGCTTTGAGGATGAAATCTTCTGAACTGTTGCAGTTGTAAACGGAGTTGAAGACAAAAATGAATCATCAGCTTCTGTAAAAGATGGATACAGTTTAAAGATACAGTGAATATATTCCTTTTAAATCAATGTTTTAAATAAAAATATTGGTCATTTCTTTGTATCTTGTGACTATGTCCTGAGCAACTAAAGACTTCCGTCATGTGTTTCTCCAACAGGAACAGCATCTCTTACCATGTGGAGGGATTTTGTTTAATTCCTCCTTGCAGAATTCTTCCAGTCGCATTTTCAGATCTGAGAGAGACTTCCTCATTCCATCAAGTGAAAAATGTTGATGGACAGTGATGCTGGGTGAATCCTCATGATCAGAAAAGTCACAAAGAGATGGGAGCCTCTATAGACAGAGATGGAACAAGAGAGTAATCAATTATCTCAGAGGTAATGAGACTAAAGGCACAATGTGGTTATAATAACCTGCTGACAATAACAATATACTATTTAAAAAATTAAGTTTATGGTAATGTGTTTGCTGTAAATAGGACTCATCACTACAGCAAGTGTTACCTGGAGGAAGTGGATGTGATCATGTGTTTGTGAAAGCTGCTCCAGCTCAGTGACTCTCCTCTTAAGGTCACTGATCTCCTGCTCCATTTGCTCCAGGAGCAGTTCAGGTCGATTCAGTTCAGCCTTCTCCTGAGCTCTGATCAGCTCCTTCACTTCAGAACGCTTTTTCTCCATGGAGCTAATCATCTCAGCAAAGATCATCTCACTGTCCTCAACTGCTGTCTGGGCACGAGACTGTTAGGAAGTATACACACAGACAGACGGACGGACAGTTTATTCATCCCAGTTGGAAATTTACAACTTCCAGCAGTATCCACAAGCATAGGTAATGGTTGAATGGATGACTGGTTGTTTGTGTTGTGTGTGTTTCTAGGAGGTGGTCACCTTAATCTTGTCCACAGCCTCTTTCAGCTCCTGCACCTTCTTCTGTTTCTCCTGGATTCTCTGCAGGGATTTCATCTGCTCCTCCTTTAGCTTACTCTGAACAAAAATCACTTATATTCAGCTGGTGACAAATGATGTGTGAGTGAATATTAACAGCAGCTAAATGGTTAAAGTTCACAGTATTGTGTGGAATTGTTTAAGTTGTTAAACTGGTTTTCAGCTGTTCCAAAGTTCATTAACTCCTCTGATGTGATTATGACTAATGCTGGGTGAGGAGGACAATTTCCTGAACTGAAGCATTGTAATCACAATTTAATCTGGTAAATGACTAGAGCAGCTGATTCTAGATAAGAAATACATACAACTCAGATGAATTCATTCTGAAAAGATTTCTAGTTCTCACCTGTTTTCCAGTTCTCTCTACTGAAACTGAAACAGCGTCATGACCTTGGTGATTTTCCAACATGCACAAAGAACAAATACACTTTTGGTCAGTACGACAGTAGATCTCAAACAGTTTATCATGTTGAGAGCAGATCTTCTCTTGGAGTTTTGAGGAGGCTTCAATTAAGGCGTGCTTTTTCAGAGCAGGAAGTTCAAGATGAGGTTTAAGATGAGCTTCACAAAAGGAGGTCAGACACATCAGACAGGACTTTACGGCTTTGTGTTTTCTCTGGGTGCAGAAATCACACTCCACATCTCCAGGTCCAGCGTAACAGAGAGAAGGAGAAGGAATCTGGACAGTTCTCTTCAGTTTCTCCACCACTTCAGCTAGCATGTTGTTTCTGCATAGAACAGGCCTCAGAGTGAAAGTGTCTCTGCACTGAGGACATCTGTAGATGCCTTTCTCATCCTCCTGATCCCAGCAGTCATTAATACACACTTTACAGTAACTGTGACCACAGCGAGTAGTCACCGGATCCTTCAGGAGATCTAGACACACTGGACAGCTGAATTGATCCACTGAAAAGTGACTGAGTGAAATACAGGCCTCTGCCATTTTGCTGCACTCACACACTGAGAAATGGTCAACAATATGCAACAATCAGATGTTTGCTCTGAAATCAGTATAGAAATGGGTGGGTTGAGAGAGAGAGAGAGAGAGAGAGAGAGGAAAGTCTTCGTCAACATGGGTGTAAAAGTTAAACATGTAGATTCAATAAATGTACATCTTTAACTACAATTTATTTATATTTAAATGCTACAAAAACAGTTCAGGGTTGGGTTTCCTGATAATGATGAATCTTAGTGAATAATGAACAAGCAGGGCAAAAGTATGAGTATTAAAAAAGGCAGAGAAGTTGAGGAAATTAATTGACAATCATGGGGTCAATGTAACAGATCAAATGTATCAGAGACTTAAACACTGAAAAGATGGGAATTTCATGTCAGTGCTGAAAGCAGTGCTGGACTACATTCCCCATCAGCTTCTAAACATCACTGAGTCACAGTCCAGTCTAACAAGTGTAACACTAACATTCATGTTCTTACATTTGTAGTCTTCCTTGTCTAATGTTCCTCATGTTCTGCACCTGATGAATAGTCTGCCTCTGACTTCATCACCTGACATGAACATGTTGACACTGACTTGTATTACATTAACTTTACTAATTCATGCATAGTTGATAACATTGCTGTCACACAATGGCCTTGAGTTTGATCCTAAGTTAGGGAGGCTGCATGGATGCTCTGAATACACATGGTCAAGTCTAATGAACACTGTGCACTGCTCTATCAGAGCAAACCATGCACAAATTACAGTAGAGTAGCTGCGTGTTCTTATTTACATTAGTCCTCTAGCTAAGTAATGTTCCCACAATAATGTATTAGGGCTATTACCAAAAAGTTTAAAAGAAACCTCTGACAAGTACGTTGAACATTTTTATTATGATCCATTTTAAGATATATGATTATAATATATTGTACTACTACTACTGATGGCACCTGTCTATCTGTTGTTTATTTAAAATGATAAAGACCTTTAATCACATTATTTTCCATATGAGTTTAAAATGTTGATCTTTATTAAATGGTTTCAGCTCTCAAAAGAATAATGTTGTAGCTCAACAGCTACAACAAAATAATGTTGTAGGTTAACAGCTGCCATGTTTCACACACAAACATACTCAGCATTTTAGGGAAAGATTCAGAATCAACTATCACTGACTAGGTCCTGTAGTTATATATCATATATCATTAACATATAATAAAAATACAAAAAAACACATTATTTTCTTCATTACTAGCATTAATGTGATACTGGGAAGGAAGCATCAAAATGTTCCAAAATAATGATTACACACCACTTATGAGTGGAAAGTTCCAGAATATCCATGCAGATGCCACCAATAGATTCCACAGCTTCTTTCATAAAGCAGTCAGATTTCCACTGCCCTCCAATGCCCACCTGGTGTAACCTAACACTTTTCAACACTCACCTGGTTTAATATCACCTCCGTGTAAGATTCTTCAGGTGCAGTGCAATAGTCTGTTCAGCGTGCTGTTCTGTTCAGAGTAATGCATTGTCTCTAACAGGTCTTACATTCTGAACATTCTCTAAAGGTAGAAGGACAAGTTCTCCTTGCAAGTACAAGACTGGATGTACTTCCTGATTAGAAGCAGGAGTTGTTTTTTTCATCTGTTGCCTAATTCTTTGCTTAATTTTATTGAGATTTGAGAAAATATTTGAAACAACATTAAAATTTTGGTAAAGGCTATGCTGTGTAGATCTTCTAGAGTGAGATTCTGTTGCTGTGCCCCAGGTTTTACTAGTGATGGGAGAAGTAATTTAGTAGATTCAGTAGATTTCTCTTTCTGTTGTCACATTCTATAGAATGCTGTTTTAGTGCAAATTGAATAGATGCATATGCCTGTAATACGTGTGCCAGGTTTTTACCAGAAAGGGCCAGTGTGGGTGCAGGTTTTTGTTCCAGTCAAGCAAAAGCCACACCCAAGTCTACTGAAAGCAAAAATCAGCTGTAGCTCTTGTCTGATGATGCATGAAAACCTCCACCCACTACTGGCGAAGAAGAAGAAGTAGTAGTTCATAATTGTCAGTGTTCATAATTGGGGATGAACCTGTTCAGTATTAACCAGGTATTGCCTGTTTGTATCTAGCATGAGACGCATCTTTCTCAACCCTGACCTTCAGCAGCTCAGTGTAGTTAAACCGATAAAAATTCAGGGCTATATATTTATACAGTCAGACCCCGCCATACATTGTTAACTTGTTCCAAGAGACTTAAGTTGATTTTCGCCATAAGTCGGAAATGCTCCTAAAATGTGCTGTATGTGGCATCAGTACTATTTTTATATTGAATATATATATTTTCTTATTTTATAAAAAGAATTTTGTTAAGTTTGGTTTTATTAGTGTAACCCAAGGACTTCCTTCAAATGAGAGTGTACACAAAAAAACAAACCAATACTCAAAAATTCATAACTTGTTTATTAATACCAATATAACAAAATAAATGTAATAAACCCTCTTCAAAAAAAGATATTAATAGCCAGTCAACACTTTATGAACCCTAATACAATCCAATCCCAGTTTTTTCACACAGAACAATACAAAAGAAAAAAGGCAATTTCATTTAAAGCACAACTCACTCCAAAAAAACCAGACTCCAAACCAAACGTTAATTTCACTACAAACATAACCCTCATACAAATAAATAGTCCATATGCTTTAAAGCATCAGTATTGCACACAGAGTATATAGGTTGGCTAGCTACACAAGGCTGGGAACTGATGTACAAATGAAGAGAAAAAAAATAAAGAAAAAGAAAAGAAAACACTGCACTAGCCAGTCCAGTTCACAACAATCATCAAGTCTTAGTTGCACTGGAGGCCTACAGTACACACATGCAGGGACCAGCTAGCTGAGGAAATGCAACACAACAAACAGTAAGGAGGAACAGTGATCAACTAAACCTAATACAAAAACAAACACAATTAACAAAAACAATTAATATTTAAAAAAAAACCATTTTAACTTTTATTTTAATCTCATTAAAATAATAAAAACAAAACACTTCCAGACATGTATATAAAACCGCCGTCAATCCCAAACTACTTTCTGAGGGTATTCAGGACCAAAGGAGAATGAATGTGACCGAAGGGAGGCAAATCCATGATGTTTACATCTACATTAAAAACATAATACCCTAATTTAATAAAACAAGGCTTTGTGAATGTGAAGCCAAACAATCGATATTCACTTAGCCTACCTGCTCATCCAGATCATGTTCATACACAAACAAACAAGAAAGCGCTACCAAACAGCATGCTTCCACACAAAAGATCAGGCCTTCTTTCAGGTGCCTGCTTAAAAAGACCAACTAACTACCTACATGGCCACACTCTCTACTAATAACCACCTCTCTGGCTACATTAGCCATTTTTCATTGTTACTATGTGACGGAGGGGCCGACGTAAGTTTGTGTAAAGCGCCGTAAATCGGATTTAATTTTTCATTTTAATTTTTAAGGATGAGCGACGTAAAGTTGGAATCGACGAAAAAGTCGAAACGATGTAAAACGGCACTGCTGTATATATACACTGTCAGAAAAAAGGGTACCGCTGAGATACAATTTTGTTTCTAGGGGATTATCTAACTGTGTATGTGTGCTGATTACTCTCTCTTCCTTCCACACATAGTTGTTGATAGTTGTGCTGTTCGGACACTTGCTGTTCGGTCACTTTTGCTGCTAGCAAAACCACTTTTTTTCTTTTTTTCGTTTAAGTCTGAAATGATTTTAAAATTTTCTGTTCCTTTTGGAACAAAAAAAAAAAACAGTAAAATAATCCACATTTTCTTGCCAGGCCAGTAGAGGGCAGCCCTGCACATTTTAAGTTTTGTTCATTTCCACTGTTTTGTTGTGCACCTGTTCAGTGTTTAGTAATGTTTCCCAGTCACTTACCTGTTTTAAACCCCTTTGTGTTATCGGTCTGTTGTCTAGCTTCGGTTTGTTATTTTTTGTTATTTGTTATCTGTTTCTTGAGTAGTTCTGTATGCTTGTAGTTGGTTTTGTTTTATTTGGCCACAGTTTTCAGTTTAGTTGTTTGTTCAGCACACGAAGGTACACGAATTCTGTACCTGCATCCTCCTCTCCTCGACTATGTTCCAAGTTTTCCTACACAGATATTATGTTTACAATCATGCTCGGGAAGAGCTCAATTACATAATTAAAAATATAAATATATATTTATAAATAATATAAATAATTTTTTTCAACATGGTATCAAATGTCCTGGAAAATTTGATTTCTATATCACACTGACCCACAACGCTGTCATTTTTATTGTTCAAACTCATTGAGCACTTTTATTTCTGGACTATGGTGTTTTTGTGTACAATAGCACTGTTTGACCAGCAGATGTGTAGGCCGATGTAATAAATGGCTCTTGTCCTGTCAGTCTATGTGAAACTAACTCATTTTGAGCGGTTCTGTTTCATTAATAGAGATGCAAAAACGTTTACCTGCCTGCAATGACAGAAGTAGAGTTAAAGACAGAAGTTTAAACTCTTAAGGATTTTACTTTTCAAAGAAAGAGAAGAGTGACCAACCACCTCTTGAGATTTTTGTTAAATCATTTCATTCACACACTAAACTAATGTGTACCATGCAAACTCATCATTATAACTGTTTTAGTTTCACTTAAAAATTATTTTGTTTTAGCGTCTAGCATTCGTTCAACCAACTGCAGTTCTGTTCTTCTACTCTTGGCCGAGTCTGATCCAGCGTTAACAGAAACTGTAATATATGTCATGTTATTAGAAGCTCTCATTATAGTGTACATGTGGCAGAGATGTGTTGCTCCCTCCTTTGACACGCAAATGTTATTTAAGTTTCTTTTTTTCTTTGACAGCTTGTTTTGTGCACCTTGTGTCTATGCTTGTTGGTGTCTATTGGAAATATTTCTTAAACCCAACTCTAAAAAGTTAAACCAACATCAACACATCACTGTGGTAGAGAAGAACCCTCTTCTGTGGGGACGTGAAAGAAGACAAGAGACAGGCAGAGTTTAAACTGAGCTTTAGCTCACATTTATTCAAGTGGGCAGTGATCTTCATGTTCTCGTCCTTCATGCTTTCGAGACAATTGAAGCAGATGTGACAGAGTAAAATGACACCCTAGTAGGTAGTATTGGAACGTAATGACGTAGATACTGTGCTCCTCCCCCTCCACCATCCGGGACAAAATGGCCCCAGCCCCCTGTCCGATGCATCAGTCTGCAGAACAAAAGGAACAGGAAAAGTCATGAGTCTGAAACAGTGGGACCCCACATAAAATTGCTTTACCTGGCAGATAGTCCACTCGCACCGGTCCATCCACTGGATCTTCCACTGCTCCCATTCAAATGGGGATAATCAGCAGGCTGGTGTCCCTGAAAAATTAGGTGCAAACTGCAATCAATGCTAATCATATATTTGGTCAAGCCCCTGCCCATAGTCCCCAGAAAAGATCCTAACTGATCAGGGCACATCAATCATGCACCAAACACCTTGTTTTACAAATTGCTGGGATTTAAATCAATTCCCATCAGCATTTATCATATGCAGATGGATGGATTGATTGAGAGGTTTTATCAAATGCTTAAAAACATGATATGTACTTTTTTTCACAATGATGCATAGAACTATAAGTGGCCCCTGTTATTTGTAGTATGAGAAGTCCCTCATGCCTCCACAGGATTTTCCCCTTTCAAATTATTGTACAGGTAGAAGCCTTGCAGCATCTTCCAAGTCTTTCTTACAATAAAAACTAAATTTGGTATGCTCAGCTCAGTCAGCTTATTTTTAAAACGGTTTAAAAAACTTATCATATACTTAAATGCTGATTTACCACTAAGCCTGTCTTAATCATATGATCAAGTGCTGATTGTTCCATGTTTACATTGT
The DNA here is from genome assembly GCF_019097595.1 of Hemibagrus wyckioides. Lineage (NCBI taxonomy): Eukaryota > Metazoa > Chordata > Actinopteri > Siluriformes > Bagridae > Hemibagrus > Hemibagrus wyckioides. The sequence goes on from NC_080735.1 coordinate 6,127,032, forward strand.
GAGCATATACAAAATTGTCAGCATCTCCTTTATGATTTAGGCGCATGCAAGGTCATTCTTACAACTCTCGTATGTTAAAAACATTCTTGTTTGAACCTGGGGATTTACATGCTAATTCTCTTCACTTACAATGATGTTCTCTCTTCAAACCAGATACTTCGCTTATCATAAAAGGTCACGCTTGGGGAGAGGTTAAGCTAGAACTTACACCCAGGGTGTGGCTCTTCACCCATTGGATCTATTGGATTCTCCCATTGGTTTATCATTCTTACATAGGTTATTGTTCACCAGAAATGATTTCAGTTCATAACACAGCAAAATAACAGTCCTGCAATTATAACTACTTCCACCAATGTTATTCCTATTTTTGACAACCAAGCTCCTCATTATCTAAAAGTTGTCTCAAACCAGGCCCATGTATGCCATTCCCAATCTCTTCCCACATTTTCAGTGACCACCTGTCTTACATTTTTCAGCTTATTCATGCCTTCAGGTGCAGTATTGTTATTGATTAAGCACATCTGTGATCTCCAAAAAAAACATACACTCACAGTTACTAAATTTCTACATTTTTTCCTTCCCTCATTTGGCCTGGGAGGCTCTGGGTTAGTATAGTTCACTGGCTGGTGTCTTTCTCTAGTAGTAGCTGGTTATTAAGGAAACTGGAGAAAAAAAAAATGTTTCACATGCTTTGTCCAGTTGATTGCCTCATTCACTTCTTGAATTGTGAGCTTAGGATTGTTCTGAGGACCAGGCAAGAGCTGTGAAATCAATATCTGCTTAGAAGGTGTGGTTACTCAGGCCTGGGTCAGTGGGAAAAGCCAGAAAAGGTAAATCAATATTATCTCAACACCAGGATTCTCCTCAACCTCCTACTCAGGGATTGACAATGCTTAACACTCCTTTTCCTTCAGTAGGTGCAACAGATACACTATATTGCCAAAAGTATTCGCTCACCCATCCAAATAATCAGAATCAGGTGTTCCAATCACTTCCATGGCCACAGGTGTATAAAATCAAGCACCTAGGCATGCAGACTGTTTTTACAAACATTTGTGAAAGAATGGGTTGCTCTCAGGAGCTCAGTGAATTCCAGCGTGGAACTGTGATAGGATGCCACCTGTGCAACAAATCCAGTCGTGAAATTTCCTCGCTCCTAAATATTCCACAGTCAACTGTCAGCTGTATTATAAGAACGTGGAAGTGTTTGGGAACGACAGCAACTTAGCCACGAAGTGGTAGGCCACGTAAACTGACGGAGCGGGGTCAGCGGATGCTGAGGCGCATAGTGCGAAGAGGTCGCCAACTTTCTGCAGAGTCAATCGCTACAGACCTCCAAACTTCATGTGGCCTTCAGATTAGCTCAAGAACAGTGCGCAGAGAGCTTCATGGAATGGGTTTCCATGGCCGAGCAGCTGCATCCAAGCCATACATCACCAAGTGCAATGCAAAGCGTCGGATGCAGTGGTGTAAAGCACGCCGCCACTGGACTCTAGAGCAGTGGAGACGCGTTCTCTGGAGTGACGAATCGCGTTTCTCCATCTGGCAATCTGATGGACGAGTCTGGGTTTGGCGGTTGCCAGGAGAACGGTACTTGTCTGACTGCATTGTGCCAAGTGTAAAGTTTGGTGGAGGGGGGATTATGGTGTGGGGTTGTTTTTCAGGAGCTGGGCTTGGCCCCTTAGTTCCAGTGAAAGGAACTCTGAATGCTTCAGCATACCAAGACATTTTGGACAATTCCATGCTCCCAACTTTGTGGGAACAGTTTGGAGCTGGCCCCTTCCTCTTCCAACATGACTGTGCACCAGTGCACAAAGCAAGGTCCATAAAGACATGGATGACAGAGTCTGGTGTGGATGAACTTGACTGGCCTGCACAGAGTCCTGACCTCAACCCGATAGAACACTTTTGGGATGAATTAGGAGAGTGAGAGCCAGGCCTTCTCGTCCAATATCAGTGTGTGACCTCACAAATGCGCTTCTGGAAGAATGGTCAAAAATTCCCATAAACACACTCCTAAACCTTGTGGACAGCCTTCCCAGAAGAGTTGAAGCTGTTATAGCTGCAAAGGGTGGACCGACGTCATATTGAACCCTATGGATTAGGAATGGGATGTCACTTAAGTTCATATGCGAGTCAAGGCAGGTGAGCGAATACTTTTGGCAATATAGTGTACATCAGAACCATGCACATAAGCAGAACTCTTGAAGTGTCAGCTACTCAATGTTTAGAAAAAGAATTATTCACCATTTCTGCAGCTTTCTGCTCTGCTAGTGGTTTCGCTTCCACCCATCTGCTAAATCTGTCTGTTATCACCAGCATACTCCTTTTTCCTCATACTTGTTTTATCATGTGTACTTAATCTATTACCAAGTGGTTCCTCTGATTCTGGTATGTGTCCTTTTGGTGTTGATGTTCCCTTTCTAAAACTGTTTTAGGTACATACTTCACACTCAGTTAAGATAAGTTGTGTTTCCCCCCTTGCACAAAATCCTGCATCAAATCCAAGCATATCTGAAATAATCACAGTGAAAAGAGTACTAAGTGTGATCCCTTCATGCAAGCACCATATGCCACTGACATCTCTGTTGCCACACTGAATGTTCTTAAGAGTGTTGCCTGGTGCTGAATACGAACAATGTTAGGTTCAGGCTGAATGACCATTGAGGCCATCACTGCTTAATGACACACTACTTATTGACACACTGAGGCCTTTTTTATCTTGTATACATGCAGCAGTATTTCCTTTAATGACAAAGTAGTAAACAGGTGGCACACTGTATGCATAAGCAGTATATATGTTAGCAACCAGACCCTTAGCCAATTGATATGCTGTAATAAGATCTTTCATCTCAGCTAATTTAGCAAAACAAGGTTGTTTACAATGCTGTGAAACTAGAGTCGCCATTAACAAAGTAGTCAACTGCTGCATTTAAAATAAGTGTGGTTTCCAAATCTGACCAAAGGCCAGTGAAAGCTAATGAGTCTGCTACACAGTCATGTGGTTGCCCTTTGCATGCCAGGGGAATCATGGTAGCTGGATTCACCATAGTTTAGCACTTAATGGTGATATCAGGGTAAGCTTTGAGCTTGTGTGAAAACAAATCTCCCCTGATCAATCAACTCAATAACTTTGTGGTGTGTATAGATGAATCCTGGGTCCCCCATAGTTAGTGTGGGCACTTTTTCATATACATACTACAAAGTATCTGCTGAGAAAATGGGAGGTAGCCTTAAGCAACTCTGTCTGATTCAGTCCTTTAATATGCAGTGGCTTGTTTCTTTCTGCCACTATAAATCAATTGCATTAATACCGCTGGTGCATAGCCATCCACTCTGTTGACATGCAAGTGGAACAGTTTCGCATAGTCGGAATTGGCTAGGGACTGTCTGAATTTCCCGTTTCATTGTTTCAAAGGCAATTAATAGCTCACTATTCCACGCCAAAAATGACTCCAGGATTTGTTGTCCTGCCTGTTGCATAATCTCAAAGGTGCTGTTTTTTATCACATTGTTCTCTATCCAGTCAGAACTAAAGTCTGTCATCCTAAAAAAGTCATAATTTGTCCTACTGTTTGTGGTAAGGGTAACTTACTAATACCCTCTATCTGTGTCTCTACAGTTCTACACCATACCTGTACCTCTAGACCATAAAAGAATCCCTGTGACAATGCTCCAAGGAGGCAGAGCAAACCATCATATTGAACAAAATTCTATCCAATGAGAGGTAATCTAAGGTAAGACTTTAGGCTTGATTACACACATAGGGTAAATGTATGCCAGCATATATGAAAGCAAACAAATGTCTGCTTTCTTCTACCTAAAAAAAGCAGATCAGTCACCGAAAAAATAAAAATGTAAAATATTTGGCAGGTCATTTACCACTTTAACTAGTGCTGTCTCTATATTATGATAAGGCCTAAATACGGAATAATACATTTCATGAATGTTATTCCTATGTAGGTATGAACATAACTGCTGTGCAAGTAATCTAGTTTAAAAGATTTAGGCACATTGCTAGTGCTAAAGGAAGAACTGATTATTTTAGAAGGGGTTCGGTTGCTACTGGTATTATCTGATTAAGAAACATGTAGGTAAGGCACACAATCTAGTACACAATTATTAGTGAAATTTCTTTGAATGTCTCTCAAAGGGGAGTGAAACATTCGAAGAGCTGATCAGAAAATTATATTATTATGTACCAGATTAGCTATCAGATTGTTTGATTTTAAATTAATAGTCTGAATTTTCTGCCTGATTCTAAATTTTGCCATTGAAATAATTCATGAAGCTGCTGCTGCATATTAAAGGTGTGCTCTTTGCTGCAGTTGCTTTACTACTAGTTTTTCTACAGTATTAAATAAAATTGTAGGCTTCTGACTGTGGAAATGTGACTATAGGATACTATCAAATGAATTTTTAGAGTAAGCCTGTAACAGGAAGTTAACAGGAGATATCATACATTCATCCAAAATATAGCCACACAGATCATTTTAAATGGCTTTAGAAAAATCTTGTGTGATTCCTGTCACTGGCAAGGCACACACAGAAGAGCTAGTATTATCATAAACCAAGGTTGCTAAGTTTCAACACAAATTTCAGCCTAACTGCATCTTGTAAGCCACACAAATGACATGAATCTAGCTCAGAAAATTCAGGCACTTGGAAAGGAACTGGGACACTGGAACACATTTTCCTTCTTTTTTATTTTGTTTGAAACAAGGTGACCATGGTATACACCAGCCTCACCCAGTGGTGAGGAGGCCACCATCTTAACAACTTCCCACATTGTTTTAGTGGGTTGTTCACCCTTAGTTGTTCCAATAGAATAATATAATCATTTCAATAGAATCTCAGTTTTATATCAGTGTAATGTACTATCACCATGGCAAAAAAAGTGCTTAATTAAAATATTTCATATTAAACATATTTCTGTTCATATTAGTTAAAATCACACTTTACACTCTTACACAATGTGCCTCTTTTTTCCACTGAAACAAGTGTGGCCTCTGTACCTGTCAGTCTCAGTGAAGGACATGGTCTCTGTAAACTTCACTAAAGATTGAAGGATTCATAGTTCATGAAATTGATACTCCCAGTGGAGAAGGGTTTAGCCTCTGTGCCTGTCACTCACAGAGAAGGAGGTGTGACATCTATCTTCCAATGCAGAGAGACAAGCAAGCTGTCAGACAAACAGAGAGAGACAAACAGACAGGCAGACAGACAGCACAACACAGTATCAGACAGGCAAACAAAGATACAGACAGGCAGACACACAACGGTACAGTCAGAAAGTCAAAGACACACTGACTCAGAGAGACAAAAATCTCATTAAAACAAAGAAAAGTAATGAGAGTGTAGTCCAGGCTGACCTTCCTATCTCTCACACACACACACACACAATGCTGAGCTGTCACACATGATATCATGACATCACATGGATGATGTTCATTATTATTGTTGTTTTTTGTTTATTGATATATTTTACTATTTGTATTATTATATTACTGTATTACTATTTACTTATTGCATATGTACTAGTAGTACAACAACAATAATACTAAAAGTACAAAAACAAAAATACTTAATAATAATAATAATAATAATAATAATAATAACAAATATTACCACACACACACACACGCACAAGGCTCAATGTGTATTTGAATGGAAGAGCTCTGAGTTGCCAGATTGGATGTTGTTAATGTTTTACTAATAAAATTGCTTTGCACTGGTTAATAATTAAGTTATTATTTGTAACTTTGTAGTTTAGAAACGGGTTTCCGGTTCAGATTAGAAAACCTTCGTGTCTTGGGTTAAAATTATGTTTATTATTATTTGCCGGTACGTGAGTATTTTCTGGTGATATGGCAACCCCCGTGTCTGTGCGCGCGCGGACCGGATGCGTTACATCCTGCGGGACAAAGAGTTGCTCTGTTTCCCCTCCGCACACACACACACACACACATACGCATACACACACGCGCGCGCATGCACGCACGCGTGCGCGCGTGGAGCAGCTACAGTTTGGCTCGTGCACTTGGACTTGAGGCGCCATTTCTGACTTTTCACAGCTTCAGTGTTTTGGGTTTTTTTTTTAAAAAAAAAGTGATGAAAACTATGAGGGCTTACATTTATTCTACTTTGCGCTAGAGGATGTGTTGAGCACTCTACATCGGACGGGGACACACACACGCACGCGCACGCACACACACACACACACACACACACAGGGGCTCGGAGTGTTGAACTTACGGTGAGTTTTGAAGCTTATACTTTTAAGTATTATTCTATAATAGAGTTCAGTGATAAAGAGTAAACAAAGATAAGCTATTCTGTTACTTTAACATTAACATTCATGTTTTAATCAAGATTTTTACAGAATAGCTCTCGTGTGTGTGTGTGTGTGTGTGTGTGTAGAATTGCGAAGTTTAGTTTTTTATTCATACACAAGTCTCAGTGCATTATGGGTATTATGGTCACGATGGATATGGATTTTTCACATGCAGCAAAACATACATGAAGTTCTATTCAGTAGACCTTTTGCTTTTTGTCTTTTGCTGTTTGTTTCTGACTCTGTCTGTCTGACTGTTTGTCTCTCTGTCTCACAGACTGTCTGTCTTTCTGTCTGTCTCTGTTTTCCTGACTCTCTGTCAGAATCTGTCTGTCTCACTGTCTGTGTGACTGTTTGTCTGCCTTTCTGTCTGTCTGTGTGTTTCTCTCTATTTGTCTGTCTGTCTTTCTGTGTGTGTTTGTCTATCTTCCTTTTTATCTGTCTCTGTCTGTCTGGGTATTGATGACTATTATGTGATGTCACCATGGTTCTCACCTCCATAACTCCAGAGGCCAGAGTTCAATCTAGAGCTTGGGATATAGTCTGAGTTTCACATGATCACACAGCTCATGGTTTTATCCTACCAACAGCTTTTATTAAAACTTCAGGCCTCTCTCCTAACCAGAGCAGGGTAGCGAGTGACATCTAACCTAGTGAGTGAATAATAGCCCAGCAGGTGAAAGCATAGATGGTGACAGGTAACACAATGAGGAAAATATATCCTAGCAAATAAAATCAATCTTAGTGAATGACTGCTGACCTATGTGCAGATGGTAAACAAGCAAGTGAAAGTTAACCTAGTGACTGAAAGTTAACCTAATGAGTGAAAGATAATTTAGCGAGTGTAAGAATGTAAGGGATTTGGTATTTTAGTAGTTAAGATGTTGGACTACTGATCAGAGTTCAAATCCCAGGTCCAACAGACGTCCACTGCTGTCCATTGTCCTTAACCCTCAATTGCTCAATTGTATAAAATGAGATAAAATGTAAGTTACTCTGGATAAGGTTGCATGCTAAAGGCCCTAAATGTAAATGCAAAACTCAACAAGTGAAAAGTGACTTAGCAAGTGAAATACAACCAAGCAAAAGGATAGCTGAACTATAAATGTTAAATGATGTAAATTGTGCATTCAAGTTAATCTAGTGAGTGAAGTGTAACACTGCAAGTCAAAGATACCTGGAGAGTGAATGATTATCTAGTGAGTAACACCAAACCTGGCAAGTGACTACTAACCTAGCTAGTGAAAGAAAAACTGAGGAAAAGTGATATTGTAATGAGTTAAAGGTAACCTCACATCTAAACTAGAGAAAGAAATCAAACCTCATGAGTGAAATTGAAATTGAAACCTAGAAATTGAAAGATAGCCTTAAAAAATAACCTACTGAGTAAGATAACCTAATGAGTGAAACCTAAACTAGTGAGTGAAAGTTAACCTAACAAGTGAAAGATAACCTAGTGAGTGAAAGAAAACATAGTGAGTAAAAGTAAGCTAGCAAATGAAAGCTAAACGAATGAATAAAATGAGTGAATGAAAGATAACCTTGTGAGTGAAAGATATACTATGCGTGAAAGATAAAATAGTGAATGAAAGATAACTTTGTGTGTGAAAGATAATCTAACGAGTGAAACACAACCAAATGCATGAAAGAACCTACTGAATGTAAGGTAGCTTAGCAGTATAAAGGTAACCTAGCAAGTGAACGATAACCTAAAGAATGAAAGGTAATTGTAAGATGATAGAAAAGTCAGAGCTCCTGAGTAGGCCTGTAATTGGCTGCTTGCTGCATTGAGGTTGAGTAGTGAAAGCTGCCAGATGAAATGTACTCATATTACTAAGCTATACCAATCAGGACACTCTCAGATCAGTGAGATCAGCTTCTATTTGAAAGTTTTTAGTACATTAACATCTTATTGAAAGTTTTTATTAACATTTCATTGGTTGTTCTTGATATTTTCATTTTAAAGCTTTGTGTAAGAAAAATGTGTTGGGAGGGGAAGCTTGAGAGAGTGGGCCATTAATGACGTGAAAGAAAAGCCACCAGCTTATTGCTGCACAAAGAGCCATGTGTGTGTTTGTGTGTGTGCGCGTGTGTATATACGTGCGCACTATTTGCATTGATTTGTTTATTAGCCTCTTCTGTTGGCTTCGGTTCATGCAGACATTTTTTCTGAATTTCCACCAATTTTGAGCTTGTACAGTGGAAACTTCACCTTCAGCAGTTCTACACATGAAAGAGAATTAGTCTCTGCCTACTTCCAGATTTTAAAGGAACTAACTTGCCTACTGTAAATATTACCATAATAATAAGTACCTGCTTTCAGTTCAGTTTTTTAAGCATGTTAAACATTACGCACTGCAGTTTTTACTATCAGAACAGTTAATGTTAATACTGCTCAGGCTTTACTGCTACTTCTGGCCTTATGCAGGAGCTAAAGGTGTGAGTGAAACAGGTAGCAGGCAAGCTTTTCTCATTTACATCCACATGCTGATTAGGCATATTCTGTTGGCTGGAGTCATGCAGATTTGCATAGACAGGGACGTTGACGTCCTATTTATCACTCTCATTTCCCCGCAGGACCTTCAGATGTGTTCACTTTGCTCCAGAGAACTTCACATTCCCTTGTTGAGCGACAATGGAGCCGAGAGCCGAGGACAGCGGCAGTGGCCTTTTCTCCCTGCACCGGATCCAAGCTGTCCACTCCTGCAACGAGTACACTGAGAGTCCTTCGACCTGGCCCCAAACACAGATCTCTGACTCCGGCCCTGATGAAGGTTCTGTGCCAGATGATCACACGCAAGATTCTTCACATTCACCTCCACGTGATCAGAGGTCTGTTGACACTGGGCCACCCTCGGAGCAAGAGACTGTGGGACACAAAGGTGAGACTGTAGTACAGGAACAGCCGGAGAAGTTCGAACCGGAAGTGCAGAAGGGACTCTGTGTGATATTCTCTCAGGAGCTAAGCCTTCTGGGAAATTTGGGCAAAAAAGTGACAACAGTAGAGGAACAACCGAGGACCTCTGAATCGAAAAAGGAAGCGTTGGAGCCGAGTGAAAGTTTTATCTCGGAGCAGACGAATCTGGAATGTGCAGCCAAACTAGGTGTTGCAATACAGGAGCAGCCCAAGAGCTGCAACTCAAAACACGAAGAGATGAAGCTGCTTGGATGTGCTTCCACGGATGAAAAGAATTTAAAATTGGAACCAAAACAGGAAACAACAAAGCAACTCAACAGGAAGCACCCAAACCCATGTGATCACTGCAGGCGCTGCAAGTGCAGGGATTGTGCCGAAGCCACGCCCCTTCCGGCCTGCTGGCTGTGTGAGCGTCGCTGCCTGTGCTCGGCAGAAGCAGTGGTGGAGTATACCACTTGTGTATGCTGCCTCAAAGCACTGCTCTACCACTGTTCCAGCGATGATGAGGATTCCAACTCTGATGCCCCGTTTTCCTGCCGTAAGTCCGGGAGGTGTACGAGGTGGAGTTCGGCGGTAGCTTTGACGTTCGTCCTGCCCTGTCTGCTGTGTTACGGTCCTGCCCGAGGCTGCCTGGCACTCTGTCAGTTCTGCCATGAGCATACCCACCGGACTGGCTGCAGGTGCAAAAGTCCTGTGACCCCTGTTTGATGATTTGTTTTTACTTTGTTTAAGCACTGATGGAGGTGATGTTTGTTTCTTATGTGTTTGTTGTTTGTGTTCATTTTTTAATAATAGGATGTGGCAAGCCACTGACTTGCATTGTGGTGTGATTTGAGCAGACAGAAATTTGTTTGTTTTCTTTGAGGTGGTCTTGTTCATTTCTTTGTTGATGCATGTAGTACAGATGTAGTTTTGACACTGTAGATGAAAGAAAACCAAGTGTAAAGCAGTGATTCCCTCTAACTAATGACTATGATTATTTTTAACTCAGGAATTTTTTAACTCATGAAAATGATTCCATTTTCCTCATGAATCTGATTCTTTCTATAGGTTTGGGTTTTTTTTTCTCTCAAAAGTCAAAAGTGCCACATTTATTAATATGTGTGTTGATACATAATCTGCAATAACACTTATTACACTTTTGTAAAGTAGTCATTGATGAGTTCCTCAGAGGTGATTTTATTTTTTATACATTTGAGTCGTGAACAGGTGTCATGTCCTACCTGGACGCCTCAACAGATCTTTATATATAAACATTTATGGTGCATTTATTAGTGTTGTACATACATTTCAGATATTTTTGCTTTAAATGTTTTGAATTATCCCTGGAGCAATACTTGTAAAATTGTACAGTGGAAAAAATATTATCTAATTTTTAATTTTTTGCTTGGTGTAAAGGATATTTATTTTAAGTTTTTATTATGCAAATATATATTTATTTTTACAAAAGCATCTAACATGCTAACATTGGGAAGCATAAATGCTGTAAATAATGCAAATGAGAGTGCTATGTGTGAAGCTTATGTTCACTATGAAGTAGAAAATATATTAATGTTGTTGAAATCGAACCACTCTGTTTTCTCAAGGTCTTTTTTTTCTTGCTGCTTTTGTAACATCTGATTACAAAGCAGCATTGTGGAGGATTTCTGTGGCTTTTTGTTGCTGAGACCTACTCTTGGGTCATATTTCAGAGGGCAGGATAGCCGATAGACGAAACACCTGGTACACACACAACCTCACGTATGGAGACCTGGTTTGATTCATCGCTAGGTTCTCATAAAGCCATATTCTTATAGGAAAATTGGGTTATAGAGTGTTGTGATTTGGAATTACCGCTCCAACTGATTTATTCTTTTTATACCACAACAATTTGATAACGATTACAATGTAATATTTAACACATAACACATTATACATTGTATAGATGTATAGACTATTTCAGTATATTGACACTATTCCTAGGACATATCTGGTTGGCAGTAAACAGTGCTCAAAACTGTAGCGAAGAATCATAATTAGGATTTGATTAGGATCATGTTGTTCTGTTGTTCCCTCAGGTCACAGATATTGAAATTAAACCTTGTCTTACAAATTGTTTCACAAAAAAGGATTCTAGTCTAATCCGATTATCAGACATTTAAAATTAAAGGCCATTATGAAATGCATTTTGAGATACTCAGCTGTATAATGTTTTAATTTACAAAATATGAAAGCTAAACTATTAGGTAGCTAACTTACCCAGCCATACATATACAAGTGTCCACTTCCACTTTCTTCTAGCAATAAACCAAGTAGGTTTTAGACAACATTTGATTTGCTTCAACTATATTAACACAAACCAAAGTTCACACTCACATTAAAGCAGCAAGTATTTCACACCATCTGTAAGAAATTACGTCCAAACTATGACACGCTTTCAGTGGTTTTCTAGTGTAACCATTTGCTATATCAACAACAATCAAGTAATGAGGGGGGTAAGTCACTTCAGGCATATTTAAGACCGCAGAAAAAACCTCACATATTTGTTTAAAGGATCCGGTAATGACAAACAATGATTTATTTATTGCTAACTTCTGTATATATCTTATTCGTTCTGATTCATATATTCATAACTTACAAATTAGTTATTTTCTTTTGACAGCTTTACATATAAAGATGTTTTAGGAACAAATATTTTGCGTTTCAGTTTAATTATAGGTTATGTTAAAATAGCTATTTTTTAAATTCTATTTAATGTGGTGGAATTTTTAATGTTAACATCACAAGGTGCATTTTTTCTGTCTTATGAACTTAGAAAGACAGAGAGCAAACAGAGGCTAGTGAGGGCATGACTGTTTATAGCTGCCATAATGTAAGCGAGAACAGGAACTGATTTTTTTTGGCCATTTCAGAAAAAACAAACAACTGCAACAAAAACAGTTCCTGTTCTCTCTTTTTAATCTCTCTTTCTGATTTCATGAGACATAAATGCAGCTTGTCATGTTAGCATGAAATCATTAAAAATTCTTTGTCTTGAAGATGTCTTGTAAAACATCTTTATCTAAACATTTTTACTGCTACAAAGCACCAACAATAAAGAATCCCTTCATAAATGATAAATTTACCAACGTCCATCATCATTATTTTTTTCAGTTGCCTGTGAATGAGCTGTTACTATAGAATTGATAACTTATTAAAAACAAGCACATGAATATAACCCTGTGATTTGTATCTTTGCTCTCTGAAGCTTTCTGCTGCTGTAGAAAATGAATTAAGGTTCTAAGTGACTTTTACCAACCCCAAATTATAAAGGATAGATAAACGTCTCCAAAATGACAAGTCTTGAGGGGACTTTCAGATATGTAGTGGATATTACTCACCAAAAGATGGCCAGGTGCATGTGTGTTGCTTACCAGGGCAAAAGATTGCACGAGGAATGCCATGGGAAGAAGGAGAGCTCTTGAAATGGGTGTGTTGCTCTGGGCAATGTTCTGCTTAGGTCCTGGAATTCATGTTGAGGTTGCTTTGACATGTACCACCTACAGTACCTAAACATTGTTGCAGACCAAATACACCCCGTTATGGCAATGTTATTCCCTATTTTCATGGCAGTGGTCTCTTTAATCAAGATAATGCACCCTGCCACACTAATTTTCAAATATTATTCAGAATTGGTTTGAGGAAAATGATATAGAGCTCAAGGTGTTCGCCATCCAAATTCACCAGATCTCAATCTGATCAAGTATCTATGGCATATGATATGAAAACCAGATACTACAGCACACATTCAGAAATCTTGTGGAAATGTGGTTACTGGTGGCACAAGGGGGACTTACACAATTAGGCAGGTGGTTTTATTATTATGGCTGATTGATGTATGTCTGTATGTTGATTTACTGCAGATGCTGTGCCAAGCCATGATAATTTGGCTCTAGCTTGAGGACACCATCCCGAGGATTAGGAATTCCAAGTTGATGGGGTGTTTAATTTTTCTAATTTGAAATTTGCTAGTTATGAGTAGAATTTAATGAATGTGTTTTGTGTTCATCAGAGGAGCGTATTCAAAGTGGGTTTTCAGAATCCAACAGTGGTCCACAAAGCTTTACTGGTCATGGAGATAACTTTACAATAAATTGCCAGAATACTATAGAATGCATTTGTACAATATTCAAACAGCTGGATAAATTTTTACAGCTAAATAGATCTCTGGGTACAAAAAAAACTGAGAATTCTTTCTTAAGTATAAGAAAATGTAAAAAAAAAAAAAAAAAAATTCATACCAGGAACTAGCACATTTTACTGTCTCCATTACACACACACACACGCACTTCTGAGAAACTGAAGCTTGTGTGTATATGCCATTTCCTGTGGAAACTAACCACACACCCTTACACACATTCACACTTTAAAACACGTTAGTTAGCAGATATGTGTCAAAAAATCTTTAAAAACGCTTATTTTAATGATGCTTTGTGTGTGTGTGTGTGTGTGTGTGTGAGAGAGAGAGAGAGAGAGAGAGAGAGAGAGAGAGAGAGAGAGATTACAGATGCAGAAAAATGTAGGGAAAATGAATTTGTATTCAATTGGGGATGTGCCAAAGGAAAGTGTTTGTGAACAAAAGAGTCTCCCCTGTTGCTGGAAGATCGCGGTTTGAAACCTGGCATGAAGAAACTATGACATATTCTCTCTGCCGTATGACATATTCTCTCTGCACTTCAACATTAGCAAAAGTGGGTCCCGCTCATGTAATGTATGTATAAGAGGGCAAATTGTCCTATCCCTGTGTGGCAGTGACTGCAGCAGTTAGAATAATGTGTCTCATAGGAGGCGTGTGTGAGCCACACTCTCCCTTGTTGTGAACACTTCTTTTCTTACAAATACTCAGAATTGCTGACACTTTCCCAATACATGGCTGCTTGCAGACAAGGCAGCTTATAGTAAAAAGAAACTTTTAAAGAAGCTTTTCTAATACTGTGCACTGGTAAGAATCATGTGTTTATTTTGCTCTTCTTTTAAACCTGCTTCAACTTTTCTTGGAAAGGTTTAGGAGTGTGTTTATGGGAATTATTGAGCATTACTCTAGAAGCGCATTTGTGAGGTCAAGCACTGATGTTGGACAAGAAGGCCTGGCTCGCAGTCTCCTCTCTAATTCATCTCAAAGGTGTTCTATCAGGTTGAGGTCAGGACTCTGTAAAGTTCCTCCACACCAAACTCACTCATCCATGTCTTTATGGACCTTGCTTTGGTCACTGGTGTGCAGTCATGTTGGAACAGGAAGGGGTCGTCCCCAAACTGTTCCCACAAAGTTAGGATATGAAATTGTCCAAAATGTCTTGGTATGAAGCTGAAGCATTAAGAGTTCCTTTCACTGGAACTAAGGGGCCGAGCCCAAACCCTGAAAAACAACACAAAACAATGAATTCAATGATTTGGAGGGGTGCCCCAAAACTTTTGGCATATAGTGTAAGTTTATATAGATGCATTATAACTGTTCTTACATTTTGCTCCCACACAAATGAATAATAAACTGCATCTTCATACTTTATATTGAAATGATCATTATACTCACACCATCAGTGAGACCTGTACCTTTGTGCAGTTATCTAACAAGCCATGTATGTGGCAGCAACACAAAATGCAAATAATCATGCAGGTACAGGTCAAGTGCTTCAGGAGTCATTCATATTAAACATCAGAATGAAGAAAATCTCTGTGATCTTTGTGACTTTGACTGATGTATGGATGTTAGATGGGCCGGTCTGAGTATTTCAGTCACTGATGATCAAGATTTTACACAGAATGGCCTGAAAAATCCCTGAGGGGGATTGTGTTCCACGTCTCTCAGCCAGACTTACCAAACCTGGACAGTTAGAGATTAAAAAAATTAACTGGTCTTTTTCAAAAAAATAAAAAAATAAAAAAAACTTCAATGTCCAGTTGGGTTAAGACTGCTCACAGACTGGTGTAACTGGTGAGTGGACATAAAAGTGCATTGTGTCATGAACGAACTCGTGTTTATTCCTGTTCCTATAACTGTTCCTCTAGTCACAAAGGCCTCTATTATGATCATGTCTCCATTACATGTCAGAGCCAAAGCACACACACACACATGCCACACACACACACACACTAAGCAGATTTGCATGCTGAACCTGGAAACCACAGCTGGAAAATACAGCCATTTTATCACACAAGTCATTTGAATGATGAAAATCAGGCTGTATGAAGTCAGGTTCCTCTAAAGCTGTAGTGTTTGCATGTTGGTGTGTATGTATGTGTGTGTTAACATCTCTGTATAACTGCATTGTATCATTGCTGGTATTATCTTCTCATTAGCTTTCACTTGTTTGCTTGCTTATTAGATGTTAGATTTCTGTCCTCTAAAGTGCTTATTGTAAGTGAAGCTTTAATTATGGATGTAATTCACTTTGTGGATGTATCAACATATTGTAGTTTGTTAAGCAGAAAGTTGGATTCATACCAAAGCTTCTCCAGACTCTTTTTTGTTATTTTGACTTTGCATATATTGCACACACAAACACACACACACACACACACATATATATATATATATATATATATATATATATATATATATATCTTGCACATGGGTAGGGAAGGCTGGCCTGTGTGATCCGATCCAACAGACGAGCTACTGTTGCTCAAACTGCTAAAAAAAAAAGTTAATGCTGGTTCTGATAGAAAGGTGTCAGAATACACATTGCATCACAGTTTGTTGCGTATGGGTCTGACCAGTCAGGGTGCCCATGCTGACCTCTGTGCACCACCGAAAGTGGCAACAATGGGCACGTGAGCATCAGAACTTGACCACAGAGCAGTGGAAGAAGGTGGGCCGGTCTGTTGAATCATGTTTTCTTTTACATCACATGGATGGCCGGGTGTGTGTGCTTCACTTACCTGGGGAACACATGGCACCAGGATACACTATGGGAAGAAGGCGAGCCGGTGGAGGCAGTGTCATGCTTTGGGCAATGTTCTGCTGGGAAACCTTGGGTCCTGCCATCCATGTGTATGTTACTTTGACACGTACCACCTACCACCTTCATGGAAACGGTATTCTCTGACGGCTGTGGCCTCTTTCAGCAGGATAATGTCATGCCACAAAGCAAAAATGGTTCAGGAATGGTTTGATGACCACAACAACCAGTTTGAGGTGTTGACTTGGCATCCAGATTCCCCAGATCTCAATCCAATTGAGTGTCTGTGGGATGTAACAAATGATGGGACTTGAGGATTTGCTGCTAACATCTTGGTGGCAGATACCACAGCACACCTTCAGGGATCTAGTGGCAGCAAAAGGGGGACTAGCACAATATTAGGCAGGTGGCCATAATGTTATGGATGATCAGCACACACATAATAATTACAGTGTACACCTGTCTATTTAAAAAAAAAAAAATTACACCTTGGTCCTTAATGTGGTGTGTTGCCTTCTTGAGAAAGCACCTTTTGTAATAGTTGAGATTTGTTAGTTCACACTACAGGATTTTAAGCCCGATTTAAGCCCGATTTGTAAATTAACGAGCTCTCCGACAGATCGGTCTGTGATCGTGGGAAAATCAGCGGGTGATCAGCGCTCGGCAATCTTTATGTGTGATCTACTCAACGACGCGTCAAAGAGGCTCGCTGACACCTCGCAGACAAAATCCAGATATCTGGCATGTTAAATATCTGGGACGGTCGGCCGACTCGACATCACGTGGTGTCAATTGTAACTACGACCTCCAGCCAATGACAGAGCAAGTCAAGTTGAGAGTTGTTGTCAGATCGTGTGGTGTGCGACGCCCTCTTGTGGATCATTTACGAAGTGTCGCGTAGTGTGAACACCACAAGGACAAAAAGACATACAGTGAAGTCATGTAGTCTGAACAGGAAAGCGATCTGCCGACGATTAAAGTCTTATAGAGTGAACTAGCCTTAAGGCAGGTCGTACTCCACCGGTCAGTAACAGCGCAAAGTCTTGCCCAATCGGCCACAGGGTGGCACTACAGTGCCAGAAACTAAAATGGCTTTTGAACCGCAGTCACAGACTACATACAGGATCTCTTATTTTCTTTATTTTGCTTTACTGATTGCACACACGTGGACTCACATTTCCACAGTCTGAAGAGATTTCCAGTCATTACCTAATGCAGTGGTGGGCTGTGCATTTCACACCTAGGCCTTCACTGGTGTCCTTCCTGAATTAATCCACCTCTATACCATCATTATGACGTCACGGCAATAGATACTAATCAACCGTTAAATAACAAAGTAAAAAATAAATTAGGCTACAGTATTTCACACCTCACAAGGAATAGTCCATTTTATTACAGTTACTTTTCTCAAAAAATATATTCTTGATGCCGTATACAGCAAACTGTAATCTTTTAAGCGAATATAGAAACACTGTATAACAATGCGCTGTGTCACAGGCTCTTGTAGCGAACATGAATACAATTTGTAAGGATGTCTGCCACCAAATCGATTTCTTCTCCTCTGTCAGCCATTGTGAGTTAAAATATATATATATTTTTTTTAGTTTGTGCGGTTCACCGCCTCTGACTACTCCAATTATCCAATCAAAAGACGGGAAATTGCTGACGTAATCGTATGCCTGCTAAATGGTCCCAGTGATGCCAACTCGAAATCTGATTGGTTAATGTACAGTAAAAATTTCATTGCCACTTATTTTAAGCTACGGACGCCTGCACTATTGATTCTGAAGGCATTAGGGCCTGGCAACACACGATGTCAGCCACTGGCTGAAATACACTATATTGCCAAAAGTATTCTCTCACCCATCCAAATAATCAGAATCAGGTCTTCCAATCACTTCCATGGCCACAGGTGTATAAAATCAAGCACCTAGGCATGCAGACTGTTTTTACAAACATTTGTGAAAGAATGGGTTGCTCTCAGGAGCTCAGTGAATTCCAGCGTGGAACTGTGATAGGATGCCACCTGTGCAACAAATCCAGTCGTGAAATTTCCTCGCTCCTAAATATTCCACAGTCAACTGTCAGCTGTATTATAAGAACGTGGAAGTGTTTGGGAACGACAGCAACTCAGCCACGAAGTGGTAGGCCACGTAAATTGACGGAGCGGGGTCAGCGGATGCTGAGGCGCATAGTGCGAAGAGGTCACCAACTTTCTGCAGAGTCAATCGCTACAGACCTCCAAACTTCATGTGGCCTTCAGATTAGCTCAAGAACAGTGCGCAGAGAGCTTCATGGAATGGGTTTCCATGGCCGAGCAGCTGCATCCAAGCCATACATCACCAAGTGCAATGCAAAGCGTCGGATGCAGTGGTGTAAAGCACGCCGCCACTGGACTCTAGAGCAGTGGAGACGCGTTCTCTGGAGTGACAAATCGCGCTTCTCCATCTGGCAATCTGATGGACGAGTCTGGGTTTGGCGGTTGCCAGGAGAACGGTACTTGTCTGACTGCATTGTGCCAAGTGTAAAGTTTGGTGGAGGGGGGATTATGGTGTGGGGTTGTTTTTCAGGAGCTGGGCTTGGCCCCTTAGTTCCAGTGAAAGGAACTCTGAATGCTTCAGCATACCAAGACATTTTGGACAATTCCATGCTCCCAACTTTGTGGGAACAGTTTGGAGCTGGCCCCTTCCTCTTCCAACATGACTGTGCACCAGTGCACAAAGCAAGGTCCATAAAGACATGGATGACAGAGTCTGGTGTGGATGAACTTGACTGGCCTGCACAGAGTCCTGACCTCAACCCGATAGAACACCTTTGGGATGAATTAGAGCGGAGACTGAGAGCCAGGCCTTCTCATCCAACATCAGTGTGTGACCTCACAAATGCGCTTCTGGAAGAATGGTCAAAAATTCCCATAAACACACTCCTAAACCTTGTGGACAGCCTTCCCAGAAGAGTTGAAGCTGTTATAGCTGCAAAGGGTGGACCGACGTCATATTGAACCCTATGGATTAGGAATAGGATGTCACTTAAGTTCATATGTGAGTCAAGGCAGGTGAGTGAATACTTTTGGCAATATAGTGTATGATTGGATAAATACTCTTATCATAAATATACACTACTGGAAGCAACGCAACCAAGAGAAAAGCTATGAAATGTAGAGAATAGACTATTGGGAATAATTTAATACACATTCATGGAAAATATATTAAATATATTAAAATGCAAGTCAGTGATTCAGATCACTGCTGTTTAGGCCAGCAGAGAAGGCCTTGCTGGCCCTGACGGTCCGCCACTGACCTAATGTCATTTACAATGGGTCTTAAGTCAAAATATATGCACCTTGCCATGCTACTGCGTCAAACATACATTCATATCAGCTACTGCACATAGCTATCATCAATCTCCCAGTTATCAGATTTGATTTGATCACTATCTGACCCAGCAGAATTTCTTTAGGCCATCCAGGGTTTTGGCACCACTGTAGAACCCCGGTGTGTGAGGGTGTGGAGGAATGCGTTATTTTAGCCCAGTTCTGAACTCACATATATTCAGTCAGCGCTTTTCAAGGCACTCAACCAAACAGGGCTACAGAAAGTTTTCTCCAGTATTTTATGCTCCAGTAGTATCTCATGCTCTCTCTCTCTTGCCAGATTCAGAAGCCACTAAAATCACAAGGGCCACAAATATAGACTGGCAGTAAAAGACACAAGTGAGAATCAACACACATTACCTGTCAGTTCAACCTCCCTCTCTTCTCCTCCTCCTCTACCCTGTCATCCCCCTCCTCTCCGTCCACAGCTGATTCTTGTCGATGCCCCCACCACCACATAGATGGAATTGGTGATTTACTTCTGGTCGTTACTTCTCTATACATACTATGGTAAAGGGAAGGGAAGGTAAAGACTTTGGTGTGATTATTGACTCTAATATTTCATTTGAAGCTTGTGTAAATAAAATTAATAAGACAGCCATTTTTCCATTTCAGAAATTTAGCTACAATATGAAATATGATGTCACTACATGATGCAGAAAAACTAGTTTATCCTTTTGTTTTTCTTTAGGTTGTATTATAGCTCATTTTGCACCAGTTGGAGTCTTTTCTAGAACCAGAATATATGACCATATTACCCTGATCTTATCCACACTGCATTGCTCCCAATCAGATATCTCACTGATTATAAAATGCTACTGCTACTCCTAAATGCTAAATCCTACTCTCACAATTCAATTCCATTTTATTTGTATAGCGCTTTTAACAATAGACATTGTCTCAAAGTAGCTTTACAGAACTATAGCTCTGTATATGCACTATAAAACAATTACACAATAACAATTTACACAATGTAAAATCAATTTTAAAGACAGTTAAAGACAGTTCCTGAGTGAACTTTTTTATGCTTACTTCGATCGAAAAATGCAAATTATATATACTGTATATACACACATACACACACACGTGAAAAAATTAGGACACCCCATTAAATATTCAGTTCCTTATTAGGAAATGTCAACATTTCTGATCTTGTTTTAATTTGTACCTGTAGATGATGTAATTGCATGTGAACAACAAATTATCACTTTGTTTTCTTTTAAACAAAAGAAAATAAAAACGAGTATTTCACCTGAGGAAAAAAAGTTAGGACACCCTATGACCTAATAGCTAGTGTTTCCCCCATTGGCTGAAATAATCTCATTGAGACGTTTCTTGTAGCCATCTACCAGTTTCTGACATGGACTGGAAGAAAGTTTCCCCCACTCCTCAATGCAGAATTCTTTCAGCTGTGTGATGTTTGGTGGGTTTCTTGCACGCACAGTCCGTTTCAAGTCACCCCACAGGATCTCAATAGGCTTTAGATTCAAATTCTAATTTTTTATTGGTCACATACGAAATCATACACAGTACGACATGTAGTGAAATGCTTTTTACGACTGTCTTACATAAAAGAGGAAAGAGTAAAAAAGAAAATGTGTGGACATGAAAATCAAGTGTCAGATATGCATATGCAAATATATGTCTATGTATGTATATATAACAAATATAAAAATATAAAAAAACAAAAAAATATAAATGTATATATATATAGTACAATATAGTATATGTATAGTATATGTGAAAAATAAAACAATATAAATAAATGTGTAGACTCTATAATGTACAGAAGACACAGTATATGAATATATGTAGATAAAATGGTCAACATTGAAATGGTGTTGCAAAAGAATATAGTATGTACAGTGTGCATATGTAAGATAAATATATAAATATATTGTAGATGTGTATATAAGGCAAAATATAACGTCCAGTTTAACAGGGAGTAAAGTGATAGTGCAGTGTGCACACAAAGATGTACAGAGAGGATGTACAGTGAGAGTGTTATTGTGTGTACAGAGTAGTGCAGAGTACAAAGTAGTGCAATTTTGCATGTGCAACAATCAGCTGAGGTAGAATGTTATGTTATGTTGTGTGGGGGTAAGACCAGAGAGTCCAGATCCCAGGTGTACTGGTTGAGGGCCCGAATGGCCTGCGCGAAGAAGCTCCTCCTCATTCTCTCTGTGTTCGCCTTCAAGGAACGGAAACGTTTCCCTGACCTCAACAGAGAGAAGAGTCCATTGTTGATCTGGTCTTTGACTTGGCCATTCCAGAATTCTCCATTTTTTACTTTTCATCCAGTCCTTGGTGGATTTACTGCTATGGTTTGGGTCATGTTGCAAAGTTCAGTTCCACTTTAGCTTCAATTTGTTTGACAGATGGTCTTACATGTTCCTCAAGTTCCTTCTGAGAACACTGTAGAATTCATAATGGGCTCTATGATGGTGATCTGGCCAGGTCCTGCTGCAGCAAAGCATCCCCAAACCATAACACTTCCACCTCCATGTTTCACAGTTTCATTTGCTGAAATGCTGTATTTGGTTTACTCCAAACATGCTCTGTTATAGTGTCCAAATAATTTTAATTTTAGACTCATCTGCCCGAAGCAGATTATTCCAGAGGTGCTGGTCTTTGTCTCTGTGTTCTTTGGGAAACTTCAGCCTTGCCCTCATGTTTTTGTAGATAACAAAGGTTTCCTTCTTGCACACCTCCCATAATAATTAAAGTTGTGTAGTCTCTTTCTGATTGTAGAGACATGCACTTTGGCATAAACTGTAGCAAAAGAGGTCACTGGAGGTCCTGTGATGATATTTTAGGGTTTTTGGAGACATCTTTAAGTATCTTGCGGTCTGCTCTTGTGGTGAATTTGTTTGGACTGCCTGACCTGTTGTTTTAAATGTTCTCCACTGGTTAATGATTTTCTGGACAGTGGAATGACTGATCACAAATTCTTTTAAGATCTTTTTATATCCCTTATAAAAAAGATTCATAAGTATCAACAATCGCCTTTCTAAAGGTATCGGAGAGCTCTTTGAATCTCACCATAGTGAAACCTCTCACTTCAACAATTAAGATAAAACCAAGCTAAATGTCTGAGGTTTAAATAAGGCAAAATGCTCCGGAACAATGTTCTAATAATTTGCACCTGATGTGATACACCTGTAGGTCATTTGATCCATTTTAAGTACAAATACAAGTACTTTTTCCTCACAAGCAATTGGACTTTTTAAAATTACATTTTACAGATCAATTAAAAAAGACTTTTATTTGGTTTATTTGTTAAGTTATAAAATGAAGATCAAATGCCCATATGTTTAACTACATATAAAAACACAGGCTTTCTTGGGGTGTCCTAATTTTTTCTTTTTTCACATGACATATATATATATATATATATATATATATATATACAAAGTTAAGGATATTTGGCTTTTGGGTGAAATTTACGGAAAATGTAAAAAGTTCACGCTACAGTGATATTATATCATGAAAGTAGGGCATTTAAGTAGAAGCATGCAGTGGTGATTTCCTCATCTCAAACAATTTATTGAAACAAAAGCCAACAACAGTGGTGGGTATACCACAACAAAAAATGTCAATGTTTCAATAATTTGTCATGTGCCCTTGACCATCAATTACAGCTTGACAACGACGTCTCATGCTGTTCACGAGTCGACTTATTGTCTGCTGAGGCATGGGATTCCACTCTTCTTGAATGGCGGCCCTCAGGTCATTGAGGTTCTGTGGTGCAGGGTTATGAGCCTCTACACTGCGACTCATCTGATCCCATAGGTGCCTGGTGGTGTGGTCAGGTACCCTTGCAGGTCATCTAGCAAGCAGACCACGCTGATGTAAACAGTTTCACCTCCCTTAAATGTGCCTGGAGTTGAGTGGCATTCATCATCCGGTTCTGCAGGGCAATGTTCACAATGAAGCGGTCATCAACGTGGGATGTGGCCAAAGGACGTCGTCTTGGTCTCATGATGTGAAAATGTGAACAGCATGATGAAGAGGACTGTTTAAATACCAATTCTAATTGAACCAGAAAAGTTATTGGTCAATTCATGGATCAAACACCAGTTGTGAATTTTGCCATTAAGCACCTTGTTAGAGAACAGCAAGTTATGCAGAAAGTACTGAAACACTGGACATGTGCATTCAAAAGTGTAGAGAAGGTCAAATTAAGTTCACCTGTAAAGGTTATAGTGCATTTTAGGTGCATCCTGAAATTTTACCCGAAACTTAACTTTTTGTGAGTAGTGTATATATATACACTACCAGTCAAAAGTTTGGACACCTGGACACATCTTCTAATTCCATGGTCTTTCCTGATGTTTATTTCTTTCTACATTGTAAAACAATGCTGAAGGCGGACGATATACACAATAATGTCGTTTGAACAGTTGATATTGAGATATGTCTGCTACTGATGCTCTGTAAAGCCTTCATAACGCCTCTAATCTGAGGTGCTGTTAATTGGTGATTTCTGAGGCTGGTAACTCTAAATGAACTTCTCCTCTGCAGCAGAGGTAAGTTTTGGTCTTGCTTTACTGGGATGGTCTTCATGTGAGCCAGTTTCATCATGGTGCTTCATGGGCTTTGCAAATGCACTTGACAATACTGTTCTTGCAAGAACTATTCCAGAACACCTGACCTTCGTGTCTTAAAATAACAACTGACTGTTTTTTGTTGTCATTACATATGGATTACTTAAGTCCATGTGTGTTATTTCATAGTTTTGAAATCTCCAGTAGCTATTGTTCTAGAATGTAGAAAATAAATCCCTAAACAAAAATTCATGGAATTAAAAGGTGTGTCCAAAATTTTGACTGCTAGTGTACAGTATATATATATATATATATATATATATATATATATATATATATATATATATATATATATATATATATAATATGCAAATAATTATTTGAATATGCAAATAATCCTATGACGCCATCTGGTGCCTTGTATTACATTTCTCCGTAAAGAGATATCAGGATTTGTGTACTGAAAATCTGAAATCTGGCAACCCGAGTCCCCCTTTCTCTGGGCTTTGGCGTTGTGAGGAGACGGAGACGGATGTCTGTCTAGAGCGAAGAACAAAAACACTCTTTAAAACTGAATTTGTTGTAAATGGGGGAAATATATATCCGTCGTTTTCAACAAACCTATTCCAGCTGTTTACATATCAACAACTAAAATTATTTAACGTTATTTATTTTTTTTGTGATTTTCTCATTAACGGCTGTGTAAAAGAAAAATGGAGTCAGCGGTTAGCCGTTACCAAGTGGTAAGTCCGCTAGCAAAACTTACTAACCAGATATTTTAAACAATATTAACAAATAATTTATAACTCCGAGTGCGATATTTGTACATGTTTATGTTTAATGGTGATCTCCAGGCTTTTACTCAAGCCAAGGCCGTGTTGTTGTTTCCAGCTTGAACAGCCACGAAAGTCAGTGGCTTCATCTCAAATGGATATCTAGTGCACATCGTAGGTGTGAAGGCTGTTATTGTGTACACTACTTAGAGCACTTATCAGTAATGTGGGATAAGAAAGGGCTATGAAATCTTGTTTATGTGTCTGTTTGTTTGTTTGTTTACACACGGGGTAAAACCCATTGTTATTTAAAGTCCTAGAGTTAGTGTTCATGTGTAGGGTGTACAGAGACAGTTGGGATTCGGCCAGAGTTCACTTCCGCGTTCCAGGCCTTCTCTGTAGAGTAGAATAATAATAATAATAATAATAATAATGCCCACAACAACAGCTAAAACCGTATTAAAAATCATAAATATATATAAATTTCTGGTCTCTATATAGTAAAGCAGAGTATTCTATAATGAAGTGTTTGTTTTGGTGAATGTTAGTGTTTCTCAGTTTTGTTGGTAAATGAATGAGTGTAGTGTAAAAGTTGTGTCCCTTGGTTTAAATGTCTGTATTGGTGAATAAATCTGCACATTATGTACAATCTTTAATCTATAGTAGGGCATAGGTGTGGGTAGATGTTTGTATGGATTATTGGGAATAAGATGCACACAGAGGTGTTAATGTTAATGGATTGATATTCGGAAGCTATTGCAAATAAATTCCGTCTTATTTATTATTTTTATTTTATATATTGTTTAAGTTATTAAGATCATATTGTGTGTGTTTTTTTATGTGGCACTCGTTTAGCCCACACTTTGGTTTACTGTCTGTGTGAAAGTTTGATTTGTTCTTCCCATGTGTCAGCTGTTCCTACTGGGTTAGGGGTTCGAGGTAATACACCATTATGTGTAATTTAGTAAGATTATAAAAAAAAATTTTTGAGGAAGAATCAGAAATCCTGTCAGTGGTGTGTCTTTGACTAATGAGGAAGTGACGTTTGTGAACAAGTTGCTCTGAGATTCTTATCAGTTTTCTGAGAAGCATTTCTGACTGACTGATCAACTGATAAACCATCAAGACTCTTCCCCTCAAATGAAAAAGTCTGACTAGGGAAATTCAGAAGTGTGTATCTCTCAGACATTACACTGTTTCACAGTGCTAAATGGATTTTTTTAAAATATTAAATAAATATTAAATTAAATGTAATTGTGAATTTAAAAAAAGAATAAAAGTGTAGAATATTAGCTATAGTTACAGATATATATAGCTACAGATATTGGGAAAATGGCGCATTAGCACTAGTCAAAAACAAAACACAAATCAGGATATTCCAGAAGAATACAACGTCTATAAACATTTTATTACTGCGTAATCAGCTGTATATTCGGCTGAGTGATTATTAGAGATGTATAGACTTCGGTATAAGTGTAGACACGTATCTCACAGAATTGAAGTCTTCTCATGTGCAACAGTTTGTCTGCATCCTTGATTCACTGCTTTGCGCATACAAATACCCAATTCCCAGCACCTTTCACTTATTTTTAAGCATACTGTTGTCAGCTTTTGCTGTTTGCCCTTTATTAAACATGCTGATTAACTGGCATAAAAGTGTTTTATTAGGATTTTTGAGTTGGAGATTATGCTTGGGATATTTTTTGCTTTGCTTTGCTTCATCCATTAACTTTGAAATATATCCAGATTGCTGCTGAGAGAACATACACCAGGCTTACACCACGTAGTTGGGCCCTTGAGTACGGGGACAGATGCCACACAGTGTGGATGCAGACCAGGGAATTATTTATGGGTTTGGATTCCTTCTGTTTGTAATGTTAACCCTGAGATTTAAAGAGCCACAGAATTACAGGGAGTCAGTCGCTGAAAGTTCCTTTCGGGAATCTGGTATTTAATATGTTTTGTGTTTAATACTGAGGTGGACTTGCAGTGGTTTTATTGGGAAGTCTCCGCAGTGATTCCTCTGTATTTAAAAGTTACACCATGATCAATGCTTCTGGTTAATAAAATCTACTACCATATCACGTACACATTATTCTGTACTGGACCATGTGTTATTTCATTGTAAAGTTTTGGCTATATACTCCTAAAAATCAGACTGGGTTGTGTTTTAAACGTTTTGTATTACCAAAACTCTCAGTACATGTGTACTTTACCTGCACATTTCTAAGTTTATTGACTTATGAGTGTGTGGATGTTTACAGAGGGAGTTGGGTGCTGTATCACTGTAGGGTACATTCACTACAGAAAAAGGAAAATATAAAATGGTGGCATATTGTCAAATGGTTTTTTTAAGAAAGTGAGCTGTAATGAGGGTGTAACAAGTGCTCATGGAGGGTTGAACAAATCTTAAGCATTAAAAGAAAAGCAGAGGTCCTTTAGTTCTAGTTATTATGATTAACTCCTAGTTAACTATTGTAGTAGTTCTGTCCCCATGGCAAACTTTGTACCCTCACAGCTTCAGGTCAGCACAGTATTTTATTAAAAAAAAATAGAAAATAGTACAGTGATGGATCCTTTAGACATCTTCAGATGATCTGTTTTCTTTAAGTAGCTGAGGGTGGTGAAAAAGCACCCAACCATGATAGTTTAACCCTGGTGGAATTTAAACTTCTGATTAATAACCAAAAGCTTTAACCACTCTGCTGTCACTGCTTGGTGTTTCACTCAAACAGCTATCATTGTTTTCAGTTGCACAATGAGGATGAGCCTTCTGAAACAAGCCTTGCCGAAGAGCCTTGCACCTCATCCCAGGCTGCTGCTGCTAGCAACCCGGTCACCATGGCATCAGGCAGTGAGATTCCGCCCCCGTCTTATGCCAGCTTGGCGTTAGGAGCTACATCCACTCCGGGTATGTTCTCAAAACTATCCATTATCACCAGTGTCTTTCATATCGCATTATAATACACCAAACAGATTTGAAGCCCAAAAAAACAAATTTTTCAGAATAAAGATTCTACATTATTATATTATATTTAATAGACATTTTATATAACTAATTAGGTCAAACAACCAGGGCAAATGACTATTGTGGCATTGAGTGTTGAAGCTGGGCAAAATGCAACCGCACAGGATTAAGTGCATGTCCCCACCTTAGCCGTCCAAAAGAGCGGTTCTGAACTGGTGCTGTTCGTTCCCCACCAATTTATTTTTTTCTGGTGTGGTGTTTGGCATTTTTTCCTCATATCATCTGAGAAAGTTTTCCTTGCCACCATCACCTCAGGCTTGCTTATTAGTGATAAATAGTAACTTAATCACTTTTTTTCTATGGTTCTGTACTTCTTTTGAGACATTGTTCACTGTTAAAAGCACGATACAAATAAATTGAATTGAAAATTGGCTGCTGCTTCAGATCAGACCCCCTAACCCCCATCATCCTAGCTCATGGGCTAGGCACATGCTGGCATTAGTCTTTGAACAGGTAACACCATTAGATCACACATTTGGCCCAGATGCTCTCTAAGATTGTAAAGGACACACACACACACACTTTTTTTTTTTTTTTTTTAAATGAGTAACTTGGCAGTGGTTAGGGCTGTGCTCAGGTAGACACACTCTCCCCTCTACTACCTGCTCCCACCTGTGCTTTATCTGATTATCGTCCTTTCTTTTTAATGTATCCTCCTGAGCTGCCCATTGATGCACATCAGTGTAGTTGTTTGTGTGAGACTTTGTCATGTGCACTGCTTTCTTCCTCCTGGGCTAGATAGATAGTAAAGGTGGCTCTGTCCTCTGGGGGTGCCTTTGCAGAGCTTACTAGCCTTACTAAGAGCCTGTTTATTATGTTTTGGGTTTTTTTCAGGGCGATACAAATTTTCAGTAACGACACTGATAACTAGTATATTTTAGGTCAGTTTTCATTTACCATATATTTGCTGTTTGTAGTTTGAAAATGTACACACTCATATTCACATCTGAAGTGAACATAATGTTTAGTATTAGAGCATAAAAATATGCAGAATAAATTTCTTTGAATACAGATTGTGTGAAAAGTATACTTGCATCTCATTTGTTATCTCATGCTGTGTGTATGAGTGAGTGAAATTATACGACCAAGTGCACTGTGCTTTTTGCCAACGGCATTCTTCAACCATGACATGTTCTTACTTCCTCTCACTGCGAATGTGAACTCATTTACTGATTTATTCCTGTGTTTCTTGCAAACACACAAGTTTGGTTGGATTTATGAGTTGCTTGGGAGCTCAACACTATTCCAGATAACCCTCCAGTGTCACCCAAATGAGTATGAGGTTCCCTTTTGTGTCAGGTTCCTCTCATAGTTTCTTCCTCACATCATCTCAGGAAGTTTTTCCTTGCCACAGTTGCCTCAAGGCTAATTTCCAGAATGTGTTGGAGCAGGACAACTATAGTACATCTTTAAATTATTGTTATTTCTTTAAACTCATTCTTTAACACTGTCTTGGCAAGCATAGGAGCCGGGCAGACCAGACACAGCCATGCAGAGGCACAGGAGTCAGTGTAAAAAAAAAAGGGCTCAGAGGGCTTGTTGCTGTGATCTTAATAAAATGGGGATAACATTGCCAGCATAAGGAGTGTGCCAAGATCTACCTACCCTTTCTCTGTGTATATGTCTTTTTTGCTTTCACTGATGTTTGGAGGAGTTAAATCAGCTAGGATAAGCATCCTTGTCCTGCCAACCCTGTGTTTTTATTGGCTTCCATGCCCCTGCCATGTGTGCCATGATTCTTGTAATGGGGTAGGATAGCCCATTGTCACACTACAGGATTATTATATTATCATAACTTTGATCCAAAAAGTCCAAATAAGCTAAAATAAGTTTGTTTGCTATGAACAGTATGAACTGTAGTGCTGAAAGTACAGTTT
Source organism: Hemibagrus wyckioides (assembly GCF_019097595.1). Lineage (NCBI taxonomy): Eukaryota > Metazoa > Chordata > Actinopteri > Siluriformes > Bagridae > Hemibagrus > Hemibagrus wyckioides. Next base: position 6,156,798 of record NC_080735.1, read on the forward strand.
TGTACCTTTGTACTTCAGATCAAATACTAATCTTACCTTTCTGTGCATAGATTCTACTATGCATGGCTACTGAATGATGATAAATCCCTCTTAAACTGTAAATAAGTCATCATAGAAAATCAATGTTTTGTCCTGACATAAGTGAGCTACACTCACTATCAGCTCAATCCCATTTCAAAATGATCCATTTTCATAGCTGTCACTCATGTGCTCTGGAAAAAAGTGTCTTAATGCAGAGAGGGCACCATTAAAAAACCCAGAATATATCATTACTTGGATTAGTTTCATCACAATTAGCAATATAAAGTGTTAGCTTCGATTTTCAGTGTTGTCCTGTTGGATCTTTTAGGATAAAACCTCTGTCCTTACTTCAACTAAAAACTGAGAAAGGTTTTTGACTGAAGGTTACTAACTGATCTTAACTGTGTACTTGTCTGATGTTAGTTTGTCTCAAGTCATCCATTTACTTTCACAGGAAGTGAGGTTGCCCTTTGAGTCTTTGTGCACAAGGGCATTGTCATACTAGAAGACATTTTGGCTATGCCCTTTGGTTTCAGTAAAGGATAATCATAATGCTGCAGCATATATAAAGGCATTCTAGAGCATTGTATTTTATTCATTATTTTATTTATTTATTTATTTTATTCTTTTTGGCAGCAGTTTGAGGAAGGCACACACGTGTGGGGGGTGTCCAAATAGTTTTGGCCATATAATATATAATCATCATTTATTATAAAATAATATACATAATTTTTTTTATTTGATCTTGATTGTTGCTGATTTTTGAGATTTTGGATCATTATGATCTCATAACCACCATCATGTGTCTCGAGTGTACTGATTGAGTGGGGAGTTTTTTAACATCATTTATTCAGTAAAATATGAAAGATTATATACATTTCACTATGAAACATTACTTACTAACATGACCTACTTAAGACACTGAATCTGTGTGTGTGTGTATTTGTGTGTGTTCAGAACATGTGTTTCAAGGGGATTTTCCCGTTCCACCCCCCTACAGTGTGGCCACATCGCTCCCCACCTATGATGAAGTGGAGAAAGCCAAAGCAGCTGAATTGGCAGCCTCAACTGGGGACAGCATACCACGAGTAAGACACACCCACTGTAACACACACACGCATTAACATGCTCAATACTGTCTCCCATTTTGCTGATTTTTTTTTTTGCCAATCTCTATTAGGATGAGGATTTTCCTCCTCGAGATGATTTCAGTGATGTTGATCAGCTGCGTGTCGGAAACGATGGCATCTTTATGCTGGCCTTCTTCAGTGAGTTTGCCAGTTGTGGGTGTGTGTGTGTGTGTGTGTGTGTTTTATCTTTGCTCACATTTTGCTTGGATATGTGGGTGTGTGCTTTATATTTGCTCACTGTGTGTGTGTGTGTCTTTGCAGTGGCTTTCTTGTTTAACTGGATTGGATTCTGCTTGTCCTTCTGTCTCACTAACACCATTGCCGGCCGTTATGGAGCAATTTGTGGATTCGGCCTGTCGCTTATCAAGTGGATCCTCATCGTCCGGGTAAAACATGCACACAAACAAACATACACAATGTGTCAAATGCAAATTGGCAATGATTTTCAGATTTTCAAAATATTTTAGTATATATTTTATATATGGGAGTGAGTTGTGAGAGAGCTGTGTTTTATTCTGCTCTAAAGTGAGCGGTGCTGTGTTTATACCTGTTATACCTGTAATAAACTTTTATTCATCCATACCTAAAGACGCCTATTCTCAGGAAGTCTTGTTAAGCCCTGTTTGTATTGAGCACCCATAATGCACTGCCCTTTGTGGTGTTTTTTTTAGCAAGTTTTGAGTGTTGATGTTTTTTTCCCCAGTTTTCTGATTATTTCACCGGGTATGTTAATGGACAGTACTGGCTCTGGTGGATATTTCTGGTTCTGGGTAATTTATTGTTTATTATTTTTGTTTGTTATTTTTCTTATTTCATCCTATTTGTCTGATAGAGTAAACATGAGAAATCTTATCAGCCATAAAAACATGAATAAATAATTAAACTATACTTAACTAAAATATAAATGTAATTTCAAGGTGACTCTTATGCAGTGACCTAACTGTGTGTTGGTGGATGTGTGTCTCCGTGGGTGTGTGCATGCTTGTGCAGGTCTGCTGCTGTTCTTTAAAGGTTTTGTGAACTATTTGAAGGTGAGGAACATGTCCGAGGCCATCGCCAGCACACAGAGAGCTCGCTTCTTTTTCCTCTATTAAAGGTACGCACTCACATACATGTTATTTATTGCAGCATGGTATGTCTAAGGCAGCACATACAGTCATGTGAAAAATTAGGACACCCCCATTAAATATTCAGTTCTTTATTAAGAAATGTTTACACATTGATGTCTAATCTTGTTTTTATTTTTCTCCGGAAAATAAAGTGATGTAATTGCAGGTAAACAACAAAAATGAACCTCGTTTTACTTATTAAAAAAAGATATCAACAAAAGGAAAAAGTTAGGACACCCTACCCCATAATAGCTAGTGTTACCCCCATTGGCTGAATTAACTTCAGTGAGACGTTTCTGACATGGACTGGAAGAAAGTTTCCCCCACTCCTCAATGCAGAATTCTTTCAGCTGTGTGAGGTTTGGTGGGTTTCTTGCACGCACAGTCCATTTCAAATCACCCCACAGGATCTCAGTATGATTTAGATCTGGTCTTTGACTTGGCCATTCCAGAATTCTCCTTTTTTTTACTTTTCATCCAGTCCTTGGTGGATTTACTGCTATGGTTTGGGTCATGTTGCAAAGTTCAGTTCCACTTTAGCCTCACTTTTGCCTCACTTTTTTTGACAGATGGTCTTACATGTTCCTCAAGCACCTTCTGATACACTGTAGAATTCATAATGGGCTCTATGATGGTGATCTGGCCAGGTCCTGCTGCAGCAAAGCATCCCCAAACCATAACACTTCCACCTCCATGTTTCACAGCTGGTAGGAGGTTCATTTGCTGAAATGCTGTATTTGGTTTACTCCAAACATGCTCTGTTATAGTGTCCAAATAATTTTAATTTTAGACTCATCTGTCCAAAGCACATTATTCCAGAAGTCCTGGTCTTTGTCTACGTTCTCTCTGGTAAACTTCATTCTTGCCCTCATGTTTTTCTTAGAGAGCAAAGATTTCCTTCTTGCACACCTCCCATAGTAAAGTTTTTTATGGTTTTTAGGGTTTTTGTTGACTACTTTTAGCATCTTGCGGTCTGCTCTTCGGGTGAACTTGCTTGGACAGCCAGACCTGGGCATGTTGGAAGTTGTTTTGAATGTCCTCCAGTTTTAGACTATTTTCCAGATAATGGAATGGCTGATTTCAAATTCTTTTGAGATCTTTTTAAATCCCTTTACCCGAATCATAAGCTGCTTTAATCTTCTTTCTGAAGGCCTCAGAGAGCACTTTTAAACTCACCATGATGTTCACGATGTTCTTGCTGAAGGCCTCAGAGAGGCCTCTTTCAATCTCACCATGATGTTCAATCCCCTTTTTATTTGATCACACCCTTCAACAGTCAGGAGCACACCAAACTAAATATCTGAGGTTTAAATAGGGCAAGGCTCCTTCAAAAAGCTGAGTAACGTTGTTCTAATCATGTGTACCTGATGTGATACGCTTGTGTGTGATTTTAGCCATTTTATTAGGAATAAATGTCGGGATGTCCTAATTTATTCCTCACCAGAAATAGTTTTTTTATAGTACATTTTACTGAAATTTTTAAAAAAGTCTTTTCTTCATTTTAAATTGTTTGGTTATATTATTTGAATCTTTTAGTATTGTTAATATTGATATTAAATATCCATATGTCCAGATATGTTAAACACACAGGGTGTCCTATTTTTTCACATCACTGTATAATATAAGGAATTAGTCTTTACCACTAACCCTCTGATAATATTAATCATATAGTAGTACAGTGAATAAGGCAAAAGTATATATTTGTGTTTACAGTCATCTTTAATAGCCAATCATCAATTTAAAAAAAGACAGTAAACTATTCAACTTTAGTCTTATTTAAAGTAAAAACTGTTTCATTTTTCCACTTTGCTGAGCAGCTATGCACAGACTACAGTTTTATGCCACACTGTTAACAACAAAAACATTAAGGACATTATAAATAGTTAAAAAGGTGACTGGGATAGACTTGACCTCACTTTCCCTCCAAAACCACCAGTTCTTTTGTGTTTCCTATACATTGAAGAAATTTGGGTTTGTAATCTCATAAGATTACACCAGCTTTTATTTCCTGACATTTGCCAGTAGATGTGTTAAAGAACTTTTTGATTGAAGTCATCCATTTTCCAAGTGTTCAAAAATATTGGAACATGTAAATGAGAGGTGTTTCCTGTTGCTCAAGCTGCTTCAGGAACAGGATCATTAATCCTCATTGATGAACTCCTGATGGTAAGAGCATAATGAATTTAGAAGTGTACAAATTTTTTTACAAAGTTTTATGTTTACCAATTTACAGAGAAATTGATCCAATCATTTGGAAGGAACTCCATCATGCAGCAGAACAATGACTGCACTTTAAACACAACAAAGGACTTTTTTTGGGGGAGGGGGCAGTTACCAGACCTTTACCCATTTGAGCATGCATTGTACCTCTTGAAGTGGATACTATGTGTTATTTACTTTCATTTATTCTCAGCCTATATGTTCCAGTACTCTAAAAATTTGGGCCATTACAGGTTGGAAGTTGTTTAACAGATCTAGGTGTAAATATCAGGAAATAAAAGCTGAAATTCTGATTTATGAGCTCATCTTTTTTTGTGCTCTCAAACCTAAAGGTCTTCATTGTGTAACTCAAACAATATCTATAGTCAACTGCACTAAACTGCAAAAAGTTTCAAATGTTTTACTTTAATGGTAACAATTATAATCCCAAGTCTCAAAGAATTGGTCACAAATTCTGAAGTTATTTTTGCTGCCTTTTGTGTTGTGGCTGTGAATACCATTGTGATCAGCTCTGTATGAAAGAAAGCTTTCAGAGCTGCAGGTTTGCTCATCACTGACCCCTCACACTCTGCTAATTTAGAGTCAGATCAAAGGCATATGCTATGTCAAAGAGGCCGGAGAACATGGGGAAAGAAACGTCCCAGATGCTGCTGGACACATCACATCCTCAACATATCTTAAGCTATAGGGAATTTTGCTGCACGCTGTGAACTCTCCATTAGCATGTACATATTTGGTACTTTAAATAGTTTAGTATGATACAAATGTCCTACATTCTTTTGCACATTTATTGCACATCATTATTTACTTTCATTGTTAACAGTGTAGCCTAAAAATACAAATGCAAATTGTACAGCTAGCCTGTGCATGGATGTTCACTGAAGTGAGGTTTGATTTGTTCTTTACTGTACAAATAAAACAGCATAAAAAAGTGACAACCTAAGGTTATTGGTTTAACTATGATAACAGACAACTGATTGACTTCACACATTTCTCTTTCTCTTTTTCTCTTTCTCTCTCTCCATTGTTTCTGTTCCTTTCTCTGCCTGTCCCTTTCCATGTTTTTCAGGATCACGTTCCCAAACACACCTCCTGCTGATTTGTAACTTACTGAACCCAAATAAGAGCAGGAAGTGGATGCAGTGGGAAATGACATGGAGAAAAAGAGTGAGAGAATGGACAATAAGGAGCTCTTCAAAAAAATCTGGCCCTTATTAAAGCCACTCAAGCTTCATCAAATCGTCATTTCATCTCTGTATCTCTGATACAGATGTCTTTTGCCAAAATTCCATATAGTTTAATATTGAAGTTTGCTGTTTGGGAAAATATTTACTGTTGAATGACGATCTACAAACCGCATGCAGTCAATAAAAAACGAACAAAAGCCCTCGTAAATATGCAGCCAAGATGTCCTATGCAAGTTTGTTCATTTAAATGGAAACAGTGATTTGTCGATCATTAACGCATTTGGAATTAAGGACCTTGGCAACTTTTATTGCAGTATTAACATGTGCTTGATTAATTTAATTGTTTAAATAATGATAAGGTCAAACTTCATTCTGATGTACAATATTTTTGCACATTTTTGAGAAGGTTCTGATGTTGTTTGCTTAATTGTATTGAGGAGCTTGTGGGAATTTTATTTAACTGTGTTGTGATTAGTTACATGCAACATCCAATAAAATGGAGAGGATTTGAGGGGATTTAAAAAATCCTCAGTTCCACCTCCTGTCCATTTCATTGGTTCATTTGTAACCCTGTCTACTTTAAGGAGGTTTGCATTTAGCTAATTAATACTCCCATGTTTAACTATAGATTAGCATTGTTAAAATGTTAAGACTGGAAGTGCAATTCTCAAATATTGCTTTTTGCACTTTTTTGTTATTAGATTTTTTTTTTATTGATGAAATAATAATGTGTAAATTTCCTCAAACTGTGAACAGGGATTAGATTAGAAATAATGTGGGAAATGTAAACCGCCTTAAATGCGGTGACTGTTCGATCAGCAATAGTGGATGATAAATAACATAGCTCAGTGCATGGTTATAACACACAGCTGTGCCATTTTAAACAAAATAATGAAATAAAACTTGACAAAATGCTTACAGACTGTCTACATTTACTTCATCCCCTTTAAATCCTACCGTGTGTGTGAGTGTGTTATTTTGCAGTATGCCAATAACATTCCACCCAAACCCAACAACCATCTCTGTGCATTAACTGGATTTAAAGCATTGCATTTTGAGTCATTTAATGTGTCTGGAGGTGCCAGTGGAGTCCTTGGCATATTTATGAATAGATTTAAGATATGGCCAACTTTTATTTAAGTTTGTTCTCTATGTATGTAAAGATTAATTTAATGTAATATAATGTGCTAATGTGAATACAGCACTGACTAATATTTTCTTTAAAGTGTGGCCATAATTTTAGCTGAATTATTAGAACAAAGTGTTTATGTTCTGTTTGCAATTTGTCCTGGTTTCAGTCACCTCTGCCATGCAGTTCATTAGATTCTTAAACAAAGAGTAAAGGCTTTCATCAAGTATTCAACTGATGTTCCTGTTTTTTTAATTCATTTTACCTCCACTGGTAACTTTTCTTTAAAGCCACTTGGTTGAACACATACCATCAAAACAGTGGCAGCAGTGAGCAATACCATAAATGGCACACTGGGCAGTGCCCCATGTCCCAGAATATATATACACTCACCAATCACACAATAAACCGCACCCCACTCATTATAGTCCTAGACCTGCTTTGTACCATTTTAGTCTTAAAAACATAACCCAAGTGTGTGACAATCTACACTAAATCAACTCTTGGTACCAGTAAGCAACATCTAAAGATATGCTAGGCCAATAACACCAAACCAGCTCTGTTGTGCGTTCTATACCTTGATGTCCGTTATGCATCTGCCGTAACAATTCACCTTCAAATCATCAGGCAACACCACCTGATGAAGATCCTCCTTACCATTAGGGCAATCTGATGATAGAGCACTACATCCTGCTCTACCAGCCAGTCCCACTGCCTCAAACAGTGTAAAACTATTGCATTCTGCTTTTGTCAAACTTTCCTAGACTTCTACTGAGGTTTCAACCTTCATTATCCCTTTTGTTGTGTTTAACTATCTTACTGCAGTTCTTACTGAAGTTCTTCTCAATTAGATTGGATGCATTTATCTGAATTCACTCTGTTGCTGAGAGTAGAGTTTTAGTTAGGGTCCATAAAGATTGGTAAGACCATTCAATAAGGAGCCATGAAAGCCCAAGCCATGGTACATTTACATCATTTGGCAGACACCCTTGTCCAGAGTAACTTACATTTAGAACTGTGCAGTTGAGGACTAAGGGCCTTGCAAAAGGGCATAGGAGTGGAAGCTTTGAGGTCCTGGGATTCAAACTCACTATGATCAGAATTCTAACACATTGACCACTAAACTACCACTGTCATGGACTGCTGGACAGTTCCCTGCCAGAACACCAGAGGGTAGTCTGACAGGGTTTCTTTATTTAATGTGCTTCTGTTTACGTTGTATTTGCACATGTGCTTGCCCCGCCCGCAGTCACATGCTCCAGTATCATTTGAAAAATAGGTTAGTTCAGAAAAAAAAAAATCTTCCCAAAGGAGTCATCACAGACCATTGTGCTCAGTTAATGCCAGTGAATAAGAAAACATGGGGTCATATATTTGGTCACGTGGCAAAGTTTACAAACGCGGTGCAGTCCTGACACAATATACTAAATGTAATCTGGTTCTTTTTTCTTCTGTATTTATGGTAATACACCACTTTGAATCTGCTTCAGCTGGTTGAATCACAACTCGCATCAAAAACCACTGTGACCATTTTGAAACATCAAAAAGGACCACATAATTCAGAGTCAGATGATGTCTTGCATTGACAAAAAATGAATAGATACTGTTTATAGCCAAAAGTATGCGGACACCTGAATATCATATGCATATCACATCACCCAGATGCCCTTACTAAATATCCCATTCCAAGGTTTGTCACATCCTTGCTGCTACAAAAGCCAACTTTTTCTGTTAAGGCTTTCAGTAGAATTTGGAAAGATGTAGGGACAATTTTGTGCACCCACCTTTGTGGCAACAGTTTGGGGAAGGCCCATGTATGGATGTGATGGACAATTTTCCACTAATTTTTGGCCATACTCTTATATGGATACACATGCACACATCCATATCCAAAGAAAGAAGCAATTTTTCTTGGAATATTTTGAAGCTATCTGCAATGTATATGGCTGTGTTCTGGGGGGAAAAATTGCATGCCATCTTTTCACAGGGGCCATGCTAATCTTCTCTCTATCAATCCAATTTTAGTAGATGTGCTGCCATAGCAAACATATCCCATTGGGGGCACAGCATACCCATATATGAGCCTTGAATGAAGGAGGCTCCAGAAGGAGAGAAGGTGTCAACTCTGCATTTGGCCAAGCCTATGATGAGAGAAAGTTAGTCAACACCATTACCACCCCCATGCTCTTCTCTAACAAGGCCCCTGTTACTTACTGAGGCTGCAAAGCCTTAGCCACAAAGTCCACCTTGCACCAGTCTGCACAAGTCAGGTCGTCGTCTATACTGGTCAGACAGCACAGTGACACTAACAGTATGTGACACTGTCTTTTACTTATCATCAGAATGCAAAAGCCAAAATATGCTGTTTTTGTTCTACTAAACATTTACTTCTTTTCTTGTGCACATTTACTGCTGTCTTACACAGCTGCTATTGAACCTTTACACCATTAACTCTCTGGTACTGTACATTCTCCCCAAGAACATTTCACATTTATTACACAGCAACATCAACCATTTAATCCAACTCAGCTTTGCCCCCTGTGCCTCCAAAGTATTTAAGAGAGAATTTCTCTTTAAACAGCAAAGTCAAAAAAGAGCATGCTGCTCTGGCTATTTATCTAACTGGTCAATTACAAATTACAAATGCTACAAATCTAGCATTTGGTACTAGTGTTAGTCAGGTCCTCGTGTTGACCTCTCTGCTGGTCAGACAGAACAGTGATATGACCAGTGCTAGCACCAATCTTTTACCTAACAGAAGCCAGAGCATCCTGGTTCAGTTGACCTGCCTTTGATATCCTTTGGTTATTGCTGTGAACTACATACAAGTAACTGGCTTAGTGGCTTAGTGGTTAGCACGTTCGCCTCACACCTCCTGGGTTTGAGTCTCGCTCCTGTTCACTGTGTGTGTGGAGTTTGCTTGTTCTCCCTGTGCTTGGCTATTTATCTAACTGGGTTTTCTCCCACAGTCCAGAGACATGCTTCTAGGCTGGTTGGAGTCTCTAAATTGCCAGTAGTGTGTGATTGCTTGCGTGAATTAGTGTGTGTGCCCTGCGATGGGTTGGCACTCCGTCCAGGGTGTATCCTGACTTGATGCCCGATGACGCCTGAGAACAGGCTCCCCGTGACCCGAGGATAGATTCACTAAGTGGTACAGACAATGAAATGAAAAAAGAAATGTTGATGACACACACATGTAATCTGCCTTTAAAACTAGGTTTGCACTAGGTATGTGTGTTATATGAACTGAAGGACGAACAAGAATGTGTCATAGAATATATAAGCAGTTGTATCTTAAACGTAAACTAAACAGCCAAGCTGACTTTATAAAGTACTCAAAAATACTACTTTAGACAATAGGTAAGTGTCATGTTTAGACAGTATATCTTTCATATACTATAAGAAGAGTTGGCCATTCAACAGATGCTCCATCGGCTTAGGATATATCAGGAATTTTCAGGCCAAGTCAACACCATTCATCATGTTCCTCAAACCATTCCTGAATGAATTTTGCTGTGTGGCTGGGTGCATTATCCTGCTGAAAGAGGCAAGTACTGTATGGGAATACCAATAGCATTAATAGGTGTACTATGCAAAAATGTTTAAGTAGATGCTATGTGTTAAAGTAATATCCACATGAATGAAAGGACCCAAGGATTCCCAGCAGAACATCCCACAGAGCATCGCCCTGTTTTCCCATAGTACATCCAATGTGAAGTGATCCATTGCTCTTCCATTGCTCTGTGGTCCAGTTCTGATGCTTACATGCTTATTGCAGGGGCTTTCAGTCTAAGATTTCGGTCTCAGATCAAGTGCACTTTGGATTCCCAAACAAGCAGATATGACTTAATATGGTTAAAAAAGTTGCTGGAAAATTGAGTGTTTAAAATCATTTTATTTTATCCCATTGATAAGGAGCAACATTGAATTCAAAGATGCAATTAAGATCAAAAGTAATACATTTGCTGCTTCCAAGGCATATGTACAAATCCAACCACGTAAATGCAAACATTGTACATATAATGTTTTTTCCATTTAACATTGAAACAATACTTAAAGCAACAAGTAATCAAAAAAAAGAAATTGCTTTATTTACTTTTAATTGCAGCTAGACTCCTAATGGATTTAGCAGAACTAAATGAAGACCAATAAATAAATAAATAAATAAATAAATAAACAAACAGAGTGAAGTTTTTTAACCAACAATAATGTTCTTCCTTGTCTGATAACATTGGGAATTGGTAGTAGATCAAAATTCCTTAAGGCTAAAAGCAGCAGATCTCTTGAAATAAATTTGATACTAACTCAAGAATTGGCCCTAATAAATAATCATTGATGTCCATAAAGGAGTAACTGGTGGAATATCTGAAGACCCTGGCTGCTTCAACATACAGAGTCTGTGTATGCAGAAGCTGTGTATTAAAATTAAGTTAAGATTAAGATCCCTGGGCATGAATTACCCCAGTAACCTCACCAGATATAAGCACACATGAGCAGTAACTGGTTTGTGAGTAACTGTGAAATAGCTAGATAACAGATGTAACCAAACAACGTAAATCAGACATTTAAAAAATGCTGATGAATGAATGTATTACCACTAATAATGTAGCCCATACTACAAATAGTCCAGAAGACAAAATAATACCTGAATTTGAATTTTCACAAATGATTGAGTTCTTTGGTACATGACCTGTATGATCATACTTGACCTATATAATCAGTGAGTGTTTATATCTTTTGTGATAATTGTTCATTGGTCCCTTGTTTGTCTTGAGCAGGTAAACTGCCTTCTGTTCTTCAGATAGATCCTCCAGGTACTGTACATTCTTTGCTTTTCCGGCAATAACCTGTATGCTTGACCCCATTTTCAACTTCTCAATTCTCAAAAAATTCTCAAGAAGGCAACAGACCAAAAGAGAGAGACTGTACATTTTTTAACAGGATGACTGTTGTAAATTGTTATTATTTTTATTTAAATTGTTTACTTAATTTAGTGCTGCCATTCAGAAGCTACATAAGATATTTCCCAGAAGACTAAATAGTAACAATTTGCACCAAGACTGAGACCGCAGAGCTACTTCTGTAATGCATGGGTGCAAAAATCTCTTATAGGTACAGGGAGCTCTCAAAAATCTACTTCTTTAGTAATCTGCAACGGTTTTCTCCTGATGGTTTTGTTACATCCAGGCAGAGTATATGTGTCAGGAACTACTGGGACAATTCCCTGCCAGACCACCAGAGGGAGTGCTGCCAGGTGTATTGCCACACCTTGTGGAATGTCATGTGGTTATGTCATGTGTTGTCACCTTGTCCCAATTATTCCTGATGTGTTACCTTAATTATACCTGCTCTTTTGTGCCTGTCTTTGTCACGTCATATTTTATTGTTGAGTTTGGTTTATGGTTTTTAATTATGTTGTGCCTTTTGTTTCAGTGACGACGTTGTGTATTTCAGGTATTGTTTATTTCATCTATATGTTACATCATGTTGTGTTAATACTTGAATCTGATCTGCGGCGTCTTTCCGAAATCTTGACAGTATGATTTGGTAGGAATTTTAAATTTCCAGCAATTACACTAATCCACTCTATATAATGTGATATTACCTTAAATCACAGAAAATGTTATCAGAAATAGACAAACTCATAGCAATTAAATACAACACAATAACACTTCCAGTTGAGAAATGAAAAAAAAATAAAATAAAATAACAAAGTGATTCTGACAAAACATCACTTCACTTCATCAATTACTGTATAAAATCCTACATAACATCCAAATTACAACTCCTCCTGCTCATTACTGTGCAGAGGCTGCAAGCGTAAAAGTTGTTACCATGGCTGGCACAATGAAGCTTATCTTCCAGAGCGCTGTGCTTCTCGTCTGCCTTGTGCTGTGGTGTTGTGTATTACAGGGATTGATACTGTGTAAACTTACTCAAAGTTGTGTCTTATTGTAATCTACTGAACTTAAGTAATTAGTAGTATCGATGCTGCTAATTCTTCTGTTTGTTGGAAGCTGTAGGGAGGTGGGTGCCATTTTATTTCTGTGAACCACTTTCTTCTGTTTTTTGTTTAGCTAGGGAGTTAGTGTACATTTCTGTTGTTTAGTTTATTTTATTTTGTCAGTTTAGGCAGTTTTACTCCCTAACTAGTCAGAGGGTCCTCTGTTTGTTGTGTTGGCTTTTCCCCCTACTGACATCTATTTTTGCTTCCTATTTTCCTATTTTACCCAACCAACTTTATTTACACTTTTCTCTATTACTCATGTACCATAGACTCTTAACATCTGGGACATAACGAATCATATTAGTGATTTATTTATTAGTGATTTGCCTTACTGGAGTTTGTCATGTTTTAGTCAGCAGACTATAAAACTAATTTTTGTCTTATTTTACTCAAAGGTATTTTGGTCAAAATGTAATCAAATGATTTTATACTATGTTCTTGTTTAGTGTTTGCTCATGACCACATATGAAGAACATCGAATATAAAATACCATACATCCACAGAGGAAATGATGGACAGTTTAAAAAAGGTAACTATGAGAAGATGTTTTGGCCAATGGATCAATGAATGTGTAAAGGTCAAAGGTTTACATACACCACTCACGTCTGCTACTGCACAGTGTTATCAACAATCTCCCAAACTTATTAATTATGACTGGATCGCTGGCTAACCTCACAGCAGTTGATCAGGCAACTGAATGATTAGAGTCAGTGTTCAACAACACACTAAATAATGGAGAAAATAATCCTCTTAAAAGAAAAAAAAATAGGCAAAGGAAAAAGGAAATATTAGCACTCTAAAACTGAAAACATCATGCAGAAGAATTATACATTTAAAGTCAGACAATGATAATGAACCCTGTAGATTACAGAATATCAGATCAGCAATTAAAATGTTAGACTTTCCTTTGAGAGATGAAATTAATTTAATAAAAATAATAAATCACAGGCATAGAAAATCCCCACCCACTTCCAACAGATGTGAACATGACCTGAAGCTATCCGCATCATTTTTTGTATTTCACTGTTGCCACATGATCAGCTGATTAAATAACTCCATGAATGTGCAGGTTACAGGAGTTCCTAATCAATATTAGGACTGTCCTAATAAATAATATATTATATAATGATGCTTTGTGATATTGTCTATTCTTAAAAGTGCAAATATAAATTGAATTGAATTGAATTCAGTTGAACCTAGGATAAAGACATTGAGACACAATAACTCTGTACATTTATCTTGTTATACTTTATATACTATCTACATTTCAAAATTGACAGTTAAAAAATTTAGTTATTTGATTGTTTTACTATATTAGGTAGTCAGAGGGTTCACAGTTTGTTTTGAGGTCCTAACTGAGTTGCTTTGATTTCCCAGTGGTATCGAGGGCAAAAAGGCACTGGCCCTAAAGGTAGGCCCTTAAATATAGGCACAGGTACATGCCAATTAACATTTTTGAGCTACTATTAACTAATTATGACAGCTGACCAATCAGCACCTTCCAAAATGTCATTACATCATTTTCAGAAGTCGTCCACACTGAAAAAAGAGACAGTAAATGAAATCTGTCTCTAATCTATTGTTATTCATTTCTTCTAATATGAACAAAGTAGACTGTCCTAATTGACTTGTTAAAAGAAATGTTTCGTAACATTATATTTGAAGTGAAATACAGTACGTGTATACAGTATGTACAGTATGTGTCTTTAGCTTAGGTGTATGTAAACTTTTGGCCTCAGGTGTAGAATCATCATTAGTTGAATAACAAGGATACCTTAAAGCAGTAGGATTTTGCTGAATTTCTCTGCCTTCACTGTCTGTTCCTGGATTACTGTAATTTTCATATTATAATTTTTTTTAGCAAATAAAAACGAATTAAAACAAAAACATTTTTCATTTTCAAGACACTAGACAAAAGAACTGTCAATAAAGACTTATCACGACAATTTCCACTTACAAACTGAATATAGCTGTATTAATTTTTTGCTAACTGGGGATTTTACTTTAGAACTCCGAATTATCTTTCTAAAGGCAAGAGGTATTTGTGTAAGATACCTTGTCCTGTCCATGCTTGTTTCCTGTTTCCACTCTTCTATCACCCATGTTCCTGAATTCCAGCTACCATCTAGTAATGATTTGTTAAGTGGATCCTGCTGTGGTGGTTTAGATGCAGCCCTTTGTGTTTCTTCTCACTTTTTCTGTTTGTGCTCTGGGACCTGATATGGCCATGACTCCCACAGTCTCTAGGCTACTGGTTGCTTCAGATTCCTTGACTTTTTTCCTTCCAGTCAGAACTAGGGATAGGATCACTTTCAGAAGAAATCAGCTACAGCACTTTTGATCATGCTTCACCCTGCTGATTTAGGACAGCATTTAAACTTTGGAAAGAATGACCATTCTCAGTTCTCTATTTAGACTTTTTCCATGACTTCCATGTGAAGCAAACAAGATTTACTCTGCTCAGTGAGAAACTGTTCATGAGACTATCAATACCTTACTAAGCATGTGTCTAATTGCCAATTATTTTAGAATTTGTATTATTGATCAAATATATCAGTTGTATAAAAGATCTAACATAATGTAAAGTACCAGATTCCATTAAATACATTTTTAAGAATCTTAGTAAGTCTGAGATAAATATTTTCTGTGTTGTTTTCTGAAGCCTTAACACAAGTAATGCTAAAGTTTCATTACGCTGACTGAGGTAAAAGCAGTGTTTTCCCCATCACTCTGGTTGCACACTTCATCCTCTTCCCCCTCTTCTCCATCTTCCTCATCTAGTTGGAGGCTTCCAGATGAGAAACGCATACGTGCTAGTGGGCCAGAATGTACCACTTTCCCTACAGCAGGACAGTAACATGGATAAAAGAGTTCAGATTCAGAATCGCTGTAACTGCCTGTGCCGAGCACACATAAAGATGTAGGTCTTTCTGGCAAAGGGGAAGGGCTTAGTGGAAGGTAGGTTGGCCTTGTTGGGACCCGGTGTTGTGACAGGTGGGGATAATACCCCAGAGGCCGATATTCTGATGCATATGCAGCAGCTGAAGAAGCAAGTGCAGCTCTCTGGAACTTCACATCTGGTTGGCTTGAGGTTCGGCAAGGTAAAGCACTTTGGAAGGAAGAGTCATCACTGTAGTGCCCTGCTTCTATTTTTCCTATGTTGTGCCTTCTGTTTAACCCCAGCCCCAGAGGTCCTCCTGATTGGCGGCACAGTTTAGATCCAGCCAATCCAAATTCAGAGAGTTGAAGCCTTTCCAGGCACTGCTGCCTTCGTGGTGGTGACAAAGAGGAAGCAGGTGAAAACGACTGGCCTGTTTGCCTGGGCAAATAATTCATAGGCTTAAAACTCTGGTGAGCTTGTGTGAGGCGGTCTAAGGAAGATGATGTGGGGTCTTGTAATAAAAAAGGGTATGTTGCCAGAGGGAAAGTTGGCAGCACTGGATGGAATTGCAGGTGGGGGCTGTTGGGATAGAGAAGAACCAAGTGCTGAGAGCTAGGGGACTGATGTCTCCTTGCCCCAGGCCTCTGAGAGCTTCTGCCTTGACGCTCTGCCCCTGATGTGGACATGGAACGTGGTTTTGATGTAACCCTGTTTGATTTGGCAGGCAGCCCTGATAAGGGACAGGATCGGTCAAGCCCCTCAGTAAATATATTTGTGCCACGCTTTGAAAGATCAGCATGGGGGAATTGATAGGCTTGCTCGTAAAGCTGCAGAAACACAAAAACTTTTAAGTACAGTGACATACAAAAAAGTTTTGTAACATCTTGTAACACTTGTGACATCTGTACCTGTTTGGATACATCAGTGAGCAAGTCGGGGGATGACTTGCACTGCCGAGATTCATGGGCAAGCTTGCAGTTTGACCTTTAAATAATGTACAAACATTTATATGCCAAATTTTTATTATTATACCAAACTAACAAGTGCTTTAATTAAACTGGGATTTGTCAGACTAAACTACATTTCTTACCTCTCAAATGGTACATGTTTGTGTTCTCCAGTGCCAACACACTCTAGGAGTTGCTTTTGTGTCCTGCCACTAAACAGAGATAAGACACACACAGTATTGAAAAATTGCCTTTCTTTCACCACAAACTGGTTTTGTGCTCACAACAACCAGTTAGAGGTGTTGACTTGGCCTCCAAATTCCCCAGATCTCAATCCAATCCAGTATCTGCGGGCGGTGCTGGACAAACAACTTACACCTCGCAACTTACAGGACTTAAAGGATCTGCTGCTAACATCTTGGTGCCAGATACCACAGTACACCTTCAGAGATTTAGTGGAGTCCATGCCTCGAAGGGGCAGGGCTGTTTTGGCAGCAAAATAGGGACTAACACAATATTATGCAGGTGGTCATAATGATCGCTGTATAATTGTGTGTGTGTGTGTGTGTGTGTGTTTTCACTTGTTTTTGCCAGTGTCTCTGTCTGCCTCTTTTGACACTACCTGTATCTGAAGCTGGATCCCTTGCTGGAAAACAATGACTTTTGATATGGCTTGGGCTCCTCAGCTAGCCGGAAGAAGGCATGATACTCCACACACATCTTCCAGAAAGTTTTACAAATATCTCTGCTTGCCATGGTGAATTCAACCATGTCCCTCCGTGAAGGCTGTTACACAGAGACAAATACATGCATCAAAAGAGCATTATTTGAATCAAAAATATAAAATTTTAAAACATATACAAATAGTGACACAGAGAAATTTTTTTTTACTTTCATATATTCCTTTAGTGGTCAGTTTAACAAGAGTATTTATTCATATTAGTTTAATAACCCCCTTCAGACACCTACACCCTCCACTCAAAACACTTCAGTTAGTATTCATTTCAATTATAATTAATTATAATGCAGAAGTCTATATGAAAGTTTGTATTTCTGTTTATAATAAAGCCTTTGCTCTAGCTAATAAAATAATATTACTAGTATAGCCGTCTTTTATCTCAGGAATATTGCTAGGATAAGAAATCTAGGCTGGATTATTGGAATGTCTTATTGACTAGATATTCCAGTAGGTACATAAACAAACTACAGTTAGTCCAGAATACAGAAGCTGGAGTCCTTAATTGAACCAGAAGATACAACCACATCACCTCTATCCTATACACAATGCATTGGCTCCTAATCAAATTTCACCTGCATTAAATGGTCTCACACCACAGTACCTGACAGAAATTTTGATCTGTAATGATTCTCCACACCAACTTTGATCAAAATGTGCAGGTTATTTGTTGGTACAGTGAAGGCCACAGCAGGAGGCATAGCTTTCTGCTACAAAGCCACACTGTTATGTAACCAATTTCAGACACAGACACAGTCTCAATATTTAAGGCTGAAAAAATATTTGTTTAGTCAAGCCTTTGTAAAGTTAAAGTAGCAGATCTTTTCTTAGATGAAGTAGGAAATGTGGAGAGCTCATGTTTTGTGATATGGGATAGTTAGATGCTGTCTCCTTCTCATTTTTACTTGTTTACCCAGGTTTGTTTCAGGACCTACTGACTCCCCCCTTTTACATATGCTGTCAGAGATACTCTGTCTTGCCAGAGTCCCTGTTTGCACCCTGCACACAACATACACTCATTACACTTCATTAAGACAATGACCATTATTAAAATCGTTATACACCAAAAATTGATCTGAGTTGAATTAAAAACGCATAACTGGATCATAACTCGTTATACCCGTTCAGTCAGGGAGAATGGGCAATATATGGAGCATGTGAATAATATTTTGAAGCTTACCCCAGAATCCGTGTGGAGTTTGATAAGGAAATTCCGCCTCTTGAAACTCAATTTTCGAATCTTGGCCCAGCTGAAGGTGTTGATTTTTGTGTTGCCCTTGGTAGAAGGAAAAGTCATATTATTAATATTACAAAGCATTAATAATTGCAGTTGCAAAGAAATAAATCTCTGTAGTGATTTATGCCTGTTACCTGAAATACCAGTACACCCATGTGGGTAACAGCCAGGTTGATCCTCATGCCTTCTCCATCATGAGCAGGATGTGGTCGAATGCCATACATATCCAATTTCCGAGCAACCTCCAGCAAATGCATGTCTGACAGGGCTGGAGTGTGACCTCTGCTCAAAAATTAATTAGAGGTTTTAAATATAAAAAAGTATATTTGTTTCTGTACAATTATTCCTATATCTATGCCATATTTGCAGGAATTTTTCACAGTTGGTGTCAGCATCAACTTAAAGTCTTGTCTCAGGATTATGTAAAGCTGGTATTTACTCTTAATTTCACAATGCAAATACAATTGTTTTGAGATTAGCTTTAAATATTGATCTCTTTTGACAGAATCATCTTGGTAATTCAACAAGGTTTAATTTGTGTTTCATCTAATAATAATGAAATATGTTAAGAAATGTTAAGTTACTAGCATATTTTACAAATAATAACCAACAATTTTCAATTAAGGTAATGCCCAGCTAATGGACGTTTCCTGTTATAAGGCAGAGGGAATGCTATAGGTGCTAGAAATTGAATCTCTGCATTTGAGTTTTTATCAGAAGCTGCTCGAAGTTAGACCTTTCATAGGCAGAAAGTCAGAATCCTGTGCCACATTGCAATAACAAGAGATATGTGTAGTAAAGGCTAAAGCAAAAATCCCTGCCTTCATCTTGTTGGCCATCTTAAGACATTACATTCAAAACTTTTTGCCATTAAGTGTGGGAGATGGCACAAACACAAAAGGCTTTATAAAGTCGATGTCAGGCCAGACCATTACCCAGGCTGAGTGGGATGGTGGGGTATGTAGAAGTGGAGTCTGCTGCAAAATTTAATAGGCTTTTAAAACAAGCAGGTAACAACCTAGTTCAGATCAGCCTACCTGACCATGTGTTTCTGACAGCCTACTTTTATTTGACTGTGTGTTCCCTTTCTGTGATTTTTAATTGAGTGAAAGTGTGATGCTTTGTTAGATTACTGCACATGTATATGAGTGATCTGTGTTGTGTGTGTGTTGATTTGCACCGCTGTTTCTTATGAAAGCGAATAATCTTGTGGTCCAGGTACTCCTGGTTTGGCACATATTGCTTAATCTCTAGGTGGTGTGCATCCAACTCTTCATCATAATCCCCAAGTTCTGCTGCAGAAACAACAAAATAAGTGAAAGTTTTTAGAATGACATTTTATAATGACCTGCACTTACATTTTGTTCTGTAACATTTGTTTGTCATTCCAATATGATACAGTATGTACCAGGGCACTCATATTATTTAACTGTAAATAAATAAATACAAACTCTGCAGCAAACTATATTTAAAAATAATACTTTCTGCACATGTTAATGTGCATAGTTCATTTATATCTGATGACCTTAAAAATAGAAAATTTTGGCAATTGTGGTTTGGACATTCTCCTATTAAGTCAGTATTTATTATTTATAGTAACTGCTTGCAAATGCTATTTGTAGCCATCTAGGAGAAAATCTATTGTTGTTCAGTGAATTTTCACCCATTCATCCTCACAGGTAAGTCCAAAATAAACTATATGGGCAAAGGTATATGGACACCTGACCATCACAGTTTGGGCCTTCCCCAAAGTCACAAAGTTGGAAGCACACAATATTATATAGAATGTTATTGTACACAGCGGTTTCTCTTCACTTGAACTTAGGGGCCTAGCCCAGACATGTATGTCAGTGCTCCCATGTACAAAGCTAGGTTCATAAAGACATGGCCTGCAATAAGCCCTAATGTCAAAGCCACTGAATGAACTGGAATGCCTTAGGCCTACACCCAATGTCAGTAGCTGACCTCACTAATTCTCTTGTGGCTGAATTGGCACAAATCCCCATAACCATGCTCCAAAATCTATTTATGATACTGCATTTTTGTTTCATGTGTGAGCAAAAAAGGACTTACCCTGCAATATATGAGAAACCAACAGTGCTGCACTGTTGTCATTACAAGTGAGGCTTCCATTGGACAAATCTTGTTTTATTTGCAGGGCAAATAGGTACCTGAAAACATAAAGCATAAACATAAAAAATAAATTTTATAATAAATATTATTATTACTATTATTATTATTATTATTATTATTATTATTATTATTATTATTATTATTATTATTATTATTAATAATAATAATAATAATAATAATAAATAACTAGAAATAAAAAAAATATCAGGTGCAACAAATCAGAATATTAATTTAAAACTACGAAATTTGATCCTGTAGGTTACAATATTACTACATCTTCTAAAAATAACCAATTCTTCCCTTAGTACTGGCTATGTGCTATAGGCCAATATCAAACCTCTCCTTTATCTCCAAGATCCCAGAATAGGTTATAGCACAGCAGTTATTGTCAGGAACAGCTGGACAGTTCCCTGCCAGGCCCAGAGAGGGCGCTGGCAGGTGAACCTCGGAAGCCTGCTTCTTTGTGTGTCTTTTGTTACGCCCTTCCTATTGTTCCTATCCTGAATGTGTCACCTGTATCCCATTAGCCCTAATGTCTACCCCTATAAATAGGGATCCTTGTGTTTGTGTCCTTGTCCATGATTGTTATCTGTACCGTGGTTTCTGTTGGGGTTTTGTTTGCTAGGTTCCATGTCCAAGCTAAGGTCTAGGTTTTGTTTTGTTTTGTTTTGTTTTGTTTTGTTTTGTTTTGTTTGGTTTTGTTTTGTTTTGTTAACCATGCCATGTCTAGTGTTACGTTTGTTTCCCTATGTCGTGTCTTAAATGTAATAAAAGCAGTGCTTTGCTGAATCCTGCGCATGGGTCTCATTACACCGTGTGCTGGCGTGCGCACACACCCCACGGGCGTCTGGGGTCGAGCCCCGCATAGGGCGGGGGTCCCAGATGTTACGGTTATACTCATGTATAGAAATAACAGTTACGAAATATGTCAATAAGGATTTAAGCCTCATCATAGTACAAAGACAGTACTGCTTAATTTGGTAAACATCCTACTACTGGCCTCTAATCCAGGTATGCCCATACACATCCTTGTTGGCCATGACTGTCTTGGAGGACATTTAGCACTTCTGACTTTAGATAAAATGTAGTATCTAGAATGTCGGTTATAGTGAATGTTGACCCGAGATGTACCTCTGCAGAGTGAAGGAAGGGTTTTGATTTGTGTGATTGTTTATTATAGAGCATGTAATAGATCTGTACATTGTACATTACAAAACATTGTACATTAAATTCCTAATCAGTAATAATTTATTAATGATAACACTTTAGAAAGATAAGAGATCTAAAACATTTTTGTTATTTAGCTTGGAGAACAGACTTTTGTCAACAGTCTGATTGTCTGCTCCCTGGCCTTGGCTCTTAACTGTTATGAATTAACTAGGCCAGTTCTGAGACTATGTGTTACCCTGCAAGAAATAAGCAGAATTTTTTTTTTTTTTTGTAAAGTGCAAACAATACAGGCAAGAAAACAGGAATTATATCACTACAGGAACGATCATATGGGCATTTACAGCCCATATTGTGTACAGTCTATTTTATAGTGTTGAGTATACAGTAGCCTTTGTCTGAATTTGAGATGTACATGATACACATATGTCTGATAGAGACACATAGAAGACATTCATTAAAATACAAAACAATCCTGACACCTTTTGTTATGGCAGCCACATTTGTGTTTAATCATGGAGAGGTTTTATGCCTTTTTTCTTTAATAAAAAAAAACTAATATATGTATATATATAAACCACAGTAAACCTGTGAGAGAGGGTCAGCTGGATCATAGCACACATATACACACATGGTGGTGTCTGGAGGTACCAGACAGACACCACCATACCATGGACACTCTGCTATTGAGGACATTAAGTTCCACCAGACACAACATCAGGCCTTCCTTGACCTGTACCAATGAACAACAGCAGCTAATTCAGGCCATCTTACAGGAGTATACATGATGGGTTCTCCAGATGTTACTACAACCTGCGGGCGATCTGCCAGCCTGGCTGGAATGCTTACAATAATGTCCTAGATGCTATTCTAGCACAACAGCTGCATGCAAATGGCCCAAGAAAGAGTGCTTTTGGAGGAAGCCTAGCTGACCACAAAGCTGCTGCCACCATGTGTGCAGCTGGAGTACCAGACCATGAAGTAGGTGGTGCTGCAACAGGTCAGTCAGACTCCAGAGGAAAATCACCTTGGTGAGGTTGGCCATTTATCCAACCATTTACCTCAGTGCACGAGCACAAGGAATCTGTTTTGTTGTGGATGCTAGCTAAGGGAAGGGTGTGGTGCTGGAACAATTCATTACATGGCTCAGTATAACCATGGAGTGGGTCCACTGCCACTATTAAAAATACCTAATACCTATTAAAATAAAAACCTTCTAGACTTTATAGATGCTTTAACAGCTTTCTATAGAGCCTCCTATACCCAATTACTTGGTCAGGAATGAAGGAGTCTTTAAGTTTTAGCAACATATTAACAGTAGCACTTTTAACAAATTATGCAAATGTTCCTTAAATATCCTTTATTTAAAAATACGAATGATTTATTGAATGAATGATTTTAGAGTCTGGGGGATTTATCTATATTTATTTCTATTTTTCATGAAGAAAGATCAACATTAAATGATAAAAGACACAATATATATTATATAATTTAAGGTGAAGTTAATATGATTTTTGCTTACTCATGATGTATACATGACTATCTTTTGTTCACTCATATTTTTGTCATTGCTCATGTTCTTTTCTGTTTTTCTCTCATTTTAGCCTTAAGCATTATCTATATGGTCTTGAGTGTTTTGTTTGAATGTGCTTCAGTATAAAAGTCGACTGTTTTCAACGTATGTTTAAACTATGTAGTGTTCAGGTTGTCACTGTGTGTGCAATAAATTCTCTTTTTGACTGTACTTTACATCTTGGTAAAACAGCAGTGTTTTGATCAACAATGATTTTAACAATGATTTTATAATGTTTCACTCCTCTTGGATAGAACAAACTAATTTCACTAATTTCATAATTAAAATCAGTACTGGACCGTCAGGGCAAGCAAGACCTTCTCTGCTGGCCTAAACAGCAGTGATCTGAATCACTGACTTGCATTTTAATATATTTAACATATTTTTCCATGAATGTGTATTAAATTATACGCAATAGTCTATTCTCTACATTTCATAGCTTTTTTCTTGCATCCAGTAGTGTATATTTATGATAAGAGTATTTATCCAATCATATTTCGGCCAGTGGCTGACATCATGTGTTGCCTGGGCGAAAGAAATCTGCCTTAAGGCCTTCAGAATCAATAGTGCAGGCGCCTGTAGCTTAAAATAAGTGGCAATGAAATTGTTACATTAACCAATCAGATTTCGAGTTTGCGTCACTGGGGCCATCTAACAGGCATACGATTACGTCAGCAATTTCACGTCTTTTGATTGGATAATTGGAGCAGTCAGAGGCAATGAACCGCACAAACTAAATTAAATATATATACCGTATTGTCCCGAATATAAGACGTCCCTGATTATAAGATGACCTTCCCTTTTCAAAGTGTACCGTTTGGAAAAATGCATTTTGAAGACCAACTCTTGTTTTTTATAAAGAAAATGCTTTAATTTGAAAATAATTTCATCTGTCATAACATATAACCTTCAGTCCATCTGGATTTAATAACAGTTAGGCTGTGCATCTCAATGTGAAAAAATACATAGCCTACCAATATTTTATTAACAGTAGAAGTCTGCCTCAGAGAGAAAAATAACAGGCGTGATTGGATAACAAAGTGTAATTAATAATAGTGCAATAAACATACTGCAACAAACAGTACAGCAATAATCAGAAGTGCAATGAACTGTTTTATCTTGCCAAACTTGGCTCCTCAAATCATCATGTCATTCCTGTCAGTCAGTCTATTCCACAAGCTCAGTCTCCATCCAGCCTTTTTTTCTGAGCACAAACGAAAATTTCAGCTGGTATTGCCTCTTTGGGTACCGTCTTGCGCTTTAAAATCACGTACAGGGGAAGTTTGGTCCCGTTAGCGAGACACGCTAGCATGACAGTCCTATTTTTGCGGGTGTATTGACGTGTAAAAGTCTAGAGCTCGAATATAGGACGACATCGTTTACTGAGATGCATTTCCATGAAAAAATATAGTCTTATATTCGGAACAATACGGTATTTTAACTCACAATGGCTGACAGAGGAGAAGAAATCAATTTGGTCGCAGACATCCTTACAAATGTATTTTCAAGGCGAACTGTAATAAAATGGACTATTCCTTGTGAGGTGTGAAATACTGTAGTCTAATTTCTTTTTTACTTTGCTATTTAACGGTTGATTAGTATCTACTGCCGTGGCGTCATAATGATGGTATAGAGGTGGATTCATTCAGGAAGGACACCAGTGAAGGCCTAGGTGTGAAATGCACGGCCCGCCACTGTGTAATAGATTCTTGACTTACATATTTCTCTAAACTTATAGTACCAGAAGCAATCTAACCTTATCTAGAAATAATCAGTGTCCTTAGCACTGGCTATGTACCAAAATCTTTCAAGCTAGCAGTTATCAAACCCCTGCATAAAAGCTCACCAGAACCCCTGTCAGCTATACAAATATAGGTCAGAATCACACTCCCATTTATCTCCAAGAACCTAGAAAGGGAAAGGAAACAGATTCATGAAATGCTAGAGTCCTAGTGTTACTAGAACCAGAAGAAATGACCACATCACCCCTATCTTATTCGCAACAAATTTCTCATTGATTATAAACTACCACCTGTGAAGCATTGAATGGTCTTGCTCCACAGTACCTGAGCCAACATCTGGTCTTTTATGAACTTCCACACCTACTTTGATCAGAAGCTGCAGGATCTTTGTTAATATTCTGGATAGGATAGAATAGTGAAGGCTATGGTTCAAAGCTTTCTCTTAGAAAACACCAGTTATGAAAGCCTTCCAATTTGTTTTCACGACTCAGACACAGTCTGACAAATTTGTTTAGTCTCCACTCTCACACATTCACTCAGGTTTGTTGATGGTGGAGTGGCTGGCTGCTTTATGTCCCAGGGCAGCCTCATGTCTATCATCATAGCTAGTCTTGCCAGAGTGCCCGCTTGCACTCTATACACAATATTTAATCATTGGGTTTCTCTTTCTCTCTCTCTCTCTCTCTCTCTCTCTCTCTCTCTCTCTCTCTCACTCTCTGTCATGCTACACATGCTACTCCTGATATACCAGTGATTCTGACCCCTTCTACTCTCTGGATCTGCCTGATCCACCCTGATGTCCTATGTTTTGGTTCTCATTACATGAAACCCACATAGTTTTGTGAGGTTTGCCCCTCATGAACAGCCTGGAGATCAATGAGATCAATGCTGTGGATGGTACTAATAGTTGGTCATCCTTACCTGGTCAAGCCTTTCTGCAGTTGGCCTGGGTCTGGTGGGAAAAACTTCACAATAAAACGAAATGCCAGCTCACTGGAGTCTAACGAGAAAAAATATAAACATGAGCATTTTGTAATTCTTTATTTACATTGTAGGTATGCGAGCTTACATTCACACAAACTATGCCACATACTCACTTTTGATTTGTTTTGCCAGTGGCTTCAAAAGTTCAAGCCACACCTAAAATATATACATTTGCCAGAATTAGTTTTTTAATATTTTCTAAAGCATTTTAAACATTCTAATAATATGTTTGCCATTTCCATAAGATTCAGTTCAAATACAGATACACTTTTCGTAACTATATTCTACTTCGAGACAATAGGAAATTTGCTTTCCATGTTGAATACCACACTGATAAATACAGGCCATCTTACATGTCTTACAGTATAGAACTACCTGTGTGTTAGTGATATTGAGGCTGAAGATTAGTACTCTACAGTCCTATTCATTACAGGATAAATGCATGACTCACATAGTTGCCACTATGGTGACGGAATTCCAGGCCAAAGTACTCCTTCTCCAGGAGCTTAAGGTGTCCACACACCTTGTTGAAAAAGTCACAACCCAGGATTTTGGGCTGTAAGATCATGAAAGTGGAGTGGATTATAGTAAAGGCCAATAATATTTAGATCTATGTTTTGCATTAACTATTGCTTGAGCTTATGCACATGCAAAATCTTATAAATGTATTACAATTGTTTATGATCTGGTGAATGTGAAGCCATATTACATGATTCCAATCATTTTCAAACTCCTTAGACATTGAGTCTCTCCTGTTCTGTTGATGAAAGCATTGAAGGAAGAGAGCTCTCTCCTCAGAATAGAAATGTAACATCAATAAAATGAAGGTCAGAACTTTACATTAGTCTGCAGTGACGCTTCCCTCTAAGGCATCTTAGGTATTTTCAATAACTGTAAGGCAACTGCAGGTGGGGTGCCATTAAAGATGGAAAATATGAAAAAAATAAATATTTAAATGACCATTTCAGACTTGTCAACACATTTTGTATAAAACCTCTGCATTTTAACAACACCGTGTAAAAACAGACTAAAAGGTGCAGTCTTTCTCTCTCATGAAATTTGGATCCAATCAACCGTATCTGAAATGGCTGGCAGTTGTGTAGGTGTTTTGAGCTCTTTAGATGTGCTGATGTGGCACCTAAACCCTGCCAGCAAAATAGCTGGGGTACTAATTAGATTTGTGCATTCATTTACTCAGGTTTTTACATTGTCACCTGGATGTAAACATGCTATGTGAGGAATAATAAATGAAAGATCATGCTTTTACGCAAAACTAATGCACATCTGGGGGTGGGGGGTGGGTGGTATGGCTGTGATGTGGCTCAAAGTCTTTAGAATTTGTTTATGTACAAAACATCAGTTTATAGTTAGATTAATAGCGTGGATCATCCAAGGGGTAGTTTCAGTTCTCCAGCTAGCAAAGTTATGCATTATTAGCTAAATAATGCTAATGCCACTTACACCCTATTGCCCTTTTTGGGACACCCCTCCAAATCACTGAATTCAGGTGTTGTTTTTCAGGGGTTGGGCTCGGCCCCTTAGTTCCAGTGAAAGAAACTCTTAATGCTTCAGCTTCATACCAAGACATTTTGGACAATTTCATGCTCCCAGCTTTGAGGGAGCAGTTTGGGGATGACCCCTTCCTGTTCCAACATGACTGCACACCAGTGCACAAAGCAAGGACCACAAAGACATGGATGAGCGAGTTTGGTGTCCTGACCTCAACCCGATAGAACACCTTTGGGATGAATTAGAGTGGAGACTGTGAGCCAGGTCAAAACTGGGATGTCTGTCTTTACATGCACATGAATATTATATGGAGGTGTCCCACCCTTTGCAGCTATAACAGCTTCA
Source organism: Hemibagrus wyckioides (assembly GCF_019097595.1). Lineage (NCBI taxonomy): Eukaryota > Metazoa > Chordata > Actinopteri > Siluriformes > Bagridae > Hemibagrus > Hemibagrus wyckioides. The sequence goes on from NC_080735.1 coordinate 6,184,855, forward strand.
ACTCTTCTGGGAAGGCTTTCCACAAGGTTTAGGAGTGTGTTTATAGGAATTTTTGACCACTACACTTGAAGCGAATTTGTGAGGTCAGGCACTGATGTTGGACGAGAAGGTCTGGCTCACAGTCTCCATTCTAATTCATCCCAAAGGTGTTCTATCGGGTTGAGGTCAGGACTTTCCTGGAGGAAGTTCCTCCACACCAAACTCAATATAGTGTATCATGGCATTTGCAATGAATTAGCTAGCTAGCTACAATATATGTGGAGTGTCTTTAGTTAGACTACACCATACTATCCTACATCCTATATGTTTTATTTTTTTACTGTCCCTCTCCGAACAGCAATGAAACATACGCTGAGCAGCACATTTTCTTCTTATTTTCCAAGCTGCCAGCACTCTCCCAGTCAAACAGCAGTAATCAAGCACTGTGTATCAATCAATGCCCAAGATAATAGTTGGGTATTACCAATTTGAGGGGACTGACTATCTGATTTATTACAATAAACTATCAGTCGATTTGGAACACCAATAATGTTACAAAAACAATATTGTGGTATTAAATATAGGGGGGGTTTATTTGCTAGTTCTGATGTATTGGAGGGTGGGAGGGTAACCTCTCAAATCCTCCATGGAAACGATGCTCCTGCACATTTCAGTTCACATTTTTTCTTCATTCTGATGTTTGATGTGAACAATAACAGAAGCTCTTGACCTGTTTCTGCATGATTTTATGCATTGCGCTGGTGCCACATGATTGACTGATTAGATAACTTCATGAGGTGGACTGATTTTGTTCACAAAATTCTGATGAAATCTGAGCAAGGCTTTTATATGGGACTTTACTCATAAAAAACAAGTCAGTAGAGACTGCCCACACACAATCATTCTGCAAGTGTGACGCTCAAACCCTCATTTAGGCACCACACCATTAAAATATAGGCTACTTATCTGATCAGTAGTGTGTGTGTGTGTGTGTGTGTGTGTGTTTGGGAGAGGGGGAGACCTTCCTGACTCTATATTTACTGTGACAGAAAGGGATAGAACATTGCTATTATCTTGTCAGAGGCCATATTAAGGATGGAGACAGAGGAGGTTTGAGAAGGAACCACAAAGACTTAAGTAAAGGAAAGCCATTTAACGTGGCAGTAATAGAAATATATCATTTAAAAATCATGTCTTTATTCTGTTTATATTTAATATGTTAATTTAAACTTGACAGCATGAAGGAATGGAATGTAATAATGGATTGCAGTAAATATCAGCAAATTCCTGAAGTAAATAGGACAACTGAGGTTTATATAACAGGACAAAATATCCAAAACATACAAAACATACCTTACAATCCACTATGAGCTACTTAAACCATTTCTAAAAAAAATTTGCAACATGGCCCTAGAATATCTCAGAACAAGAACTTCTGCAAGAAGTAGTCATTAAAATTCCTGAAATAAAAATACATAGACTTTCAACTAGGTATAAAAAAGCATTGCCAGCTGTGATATCTGCCAAATGAGACTTACCAGTGTGCCCAAACATTTCCATTTGCTACAATTACAGTTATTTCATCAACTATAATAGCATTCATTAAAGTAACTGTGCATTACCATTTATAGAATTGTTATTTTTCACATTCATTGCTATAGAACTTTTGCATACAAATGTATATATAGTGTTGGTATCAAATTTGTACCAAGTTAAATCTGATCTAATTGATATATTGATATTTTTATGCTACAAAAGCTTGTAATTTTCATGGCAATATTTCACCTGTGAAAAACTATTCTCAAAACTGATCTTTCCATTCATTTTCATTTTAGCATGAGATTAGGTTGGTTAGCTAACAAAAAAAGCTATTTAAACCAACAGTTCATGTGTTATTTCCTTGTATTAAAATACAAAGGCAACATATCTCTATACAAAATGTCATGTTCTTTATCCTGCTTTTATCTGCTCTTCCATGCTTGTTTGCTGATCATTTCTTTAGCCTGAGGAGGAACAGAAGAGCTGACACTAAATTCAGATTTGGGCCATGTGTGTCCAGTGCAGGCCTAGATATTTACCCCTATTCTTCAACCTGCATAATGGCTCCACTCATGTCCCTTTCCTCTCAGTCACTCTGTCTAAAAGGTTTCCTTTTCCAGTGTCATGTCGCTCTCTTTCCCTATGTGTAAATTCAAAAGATAACCTGAAGCACCACACACAGCAAACACACTCTGTGTTCCATTATTGTAATGTAGTACAGTGTTAAACCTTAAGCTCATTTCTGTTCACATTCTGCAACATGAGCTCAGCACAGGGGTAGAAAACTAAATGTAGCCTCTTTTTTTTTCTTTAAAGAAACTGATTTATAAATACTAATTACAGTGTTAATTGCTTTAAGAAACAAAAGTCCATTTTGCCACAACTTTTGTTCCCCTGTCCTGATCTGAAGAGGGAGTGTATGACAGCTGAGCTGAAGTTTGAACAGATATGATTAAGAATGGTGGAAATATTAAAATGATAATAATATGAACGAGACTGGAGGCGTTTATGACACCGCTATGACAAAGGCGCGCTCTTTCACAACTGTAAATTAAATAGCTGTAAATAAATAATGGGAAAATATGATATAAAAAAAAATCAGCAAATTATAGTGTTATTATTTTTCCATCTTAAAGAATGACACATTAAGAAAGCATGCTTGATGAGACAATAACAAAACACCAAACAGCAATACGTGGGATAATATTTTACCTCGACCTCGAAAACTCGCTCGCTGTCGTCTAAGAAGATGACTCGGAGGCGCAGTGTCTCTCTGGCTTTATGGTGCTGCGCGCTGCTTCTGCCATGTGCCTTCACCAACTCTGATCTCTCTGCCATCTTTCACTGTCCAGTGAAAGACTCCGATCTACATTCCATCTTTTAATTCCTTCAGGAAGAGCGTTTATTCACAACGGGACCTGAACTGTGGTGTGAACACATGGCGCACGAGTCGCGCTTTGGCGCATCCTTCCGTGGAGACACTCGCAGTTACGTAACATTCTCAGCACCATAAACACTCATTACACTACACTTCTTTTCTAAATTCAGCCATTTAAGTTTGTTGGAACACAATGTCTTTGAATAAAAGGCTTAAAAGTTTATTTTTACTGAATATAACCTACTGCAAACTTTTAAGCTTCTCTGTGCTGCCAATAGTCACATTCTGTTTAATATCACACAGTCGTCATACGGTGGATTTACATATATTGATTAAGTGAAATTCAGACTTTTTTTTGTTGTTGTAGAAATGCCTGACACAAATATCATGGCTTAAGTGATGTAGTATCAGATTGTCAGGAACTGCTGGGACAATTCCCTGCCCGACCACCAGAGGGGCAGGTGTACTGTGTTATACCTTGTTGAACATCATGTTGTTATGTCATGTGTCTTGTCACCTGTTTTCAATTACTCCTAATGTGTTGCCTTATTATTATTTGATTCCTGTCTTTGTCTAGTCATTGTTTATCGTTGTGTTCGGTTTCTTGGTTTCTATTGTGTTTATTCATGGTTTCCGTGATGCCTTTAGGTATTTATGTTTGCTTTATTTCATTTCATGTCATGTCATGTCATGTTTATGTTTCGTCATATGGTTTGTGTTATTTTTGTGTATAAAAACAAGGACTGTTTTTAATCTGCACTTGGGTCTGAGTCTCTCTGAAAACACATATAAGAAGGTGCAGTTGAAATCCTGTAAAGATCTTTTACAGTTTAATTATTTTTATGTGTTCACGTGTGTTGGGACGATCTTAACTATTTGTATGGTATGCTATGTTAAATAAACTAAAGAACTAAAAAAAATCCTTACATTTGTGTTAAACATGGTTGACAACTCCTGTCTGTTAAAAATATGGTAGTAATGCTTATTGCAATATGGCTAAATTCCTTGGCCATATTTATATTTTATTTATTTAAAAATTGAAGGTCTGATATTTGCTGTAAAGGTTGCAACCCATCTGTGAGGTAGCTTTTATATTATTACTATTAAACTCTGTGTGTGGGGGGGTGGGGGTTGGGGGGTGGCACCTGTGGTTGTGAGAGATGTATTGGTATACCCTTTATATCAGCACTTTTCTATATCTACATCCAGTTCCTGTGAAAAATTGGCAGCTACAAAACCAGTAAAGGGTATAAAAAGAAAGGGGAAATGAGGGGCAAAAAAATTGCACACCCCAATCAAACAGAAACTCAGAAATAACTTTAGAGGATGTAAATTCTTTAACTGACATGAGCAAGAACCTACATGGTGATATCAGATTCATATTAAAACAAATATAATTGAGAATTTGGAGGCTTTTCTTTGACTATACCAAGAAAAGTATTTGGCCAGATGAGAACTGGTCAAACAGATCATTGTGCTCACAAAGTTTTCACCCACAGCAGGGCAGTAATCTTCTGTTACCTGGAACTGGTCATTGCTGCATCACAGCAAGGGAGAACAAAGAGAAAAAAACAAAGGAAGGGGGGGGGTCACTCAAAAAGGGGAACCCAAATCCCCCCAACACACACACACACACCAGCCACACAATCATGATGGACTTTTGCAGTAACAAAGCTTTATGATTTGAGTTTCACTTCCTCCAGTGTTTGAGGTAATGGGAAATGTGAAAGTGCTAACAATAATTTTGAAATAAATGGTTTTCCTGTTGAAATGTTCTCGTTTATCTCGTGCTTACTTTACTGTTACGAAATTAGAAATAAATATGATTTATTTACGCTTATGTTAGAGAGCCTCTGTGGGGGATTGCAATTGCGAAAAAAATATATGCATATATATTCCATATGTTTAGAAATCTAAGTCTGCTACATGTGACTACGTGTGATGTTTGGGGTCACAATGACCCCAGTAATGAAAGCTTTGAATCCATTTGGTACAGTTTCTGGTGCACTTTCTCAATACAAAGCACGCTCTCTCGCTCACACACACTTTAGTAAATGTAAGAGTTAAATAATGAAAATACATTACAAAAATTTTAACAGTACATTTTTCATAACATATTCATGTTAAGGTGGGCATCACTGAAAATAATTAAAGGTCAATTGAACAAACAACAAAATTTTATTATTACAATATGTATTAACAAAGCTCTCTTTTTGAACAAATGCAAGTATTTTATACATTATGCAAGTATTGTATACAGTTGTTATGTGAGGATATTTATTCATGAAATATACACTTGAAGGTAAAAATGTAACACATTAAACATATAATGGTGTTTTACTGTTAAATTTGAAGGTACTCTGTATTTAGTTGCTACTATAACATTATTTTGATGTTTTAAAAACGTTTCACCCCACTATATTTACATCCACTATTTTCACATGTACAGATTAATGTTTTAGGAATTTGACAAGATTTCCCTGTAAATCTTACTGACATTTTTTTCAGTGTAGGAAACCTTTTAGTCAGAGAGACTAAGGGAAGGAGACTTACAGAGTGTACCCGTTAGGCATGTTGAAGAATAAGAGTAAAAATCTAGGCCTGCACTGGACACAAACATTGCTCTAATCCAGACTCTATGCCAGCCGTTCTATGTCTCCTCAGGCTAAAGAAATAAGCAAACAACCATTGGGGAGCAAAGATGCAGGTTAATTGGGGCAGTCATGGGAAACATTACAAAAAACACTAGTATAGTATAAAGAGGAAGACTGAAAGGAGATATAATGGCTGTATGGAAAACCCCCACAACAATGGTTCAGTGATGCACCACTGTTGGGTTTATATGGGTTTGCTGGGTTAAACTGTGTTTTATGAACCTATACTTAATCATCAAAGAAATAAGATCAAAATCATTGAATGTTACTCAGATTAAAAGATTTTTACATAATATTGTGATCAAATAAATTAGGAGATTTTTTTGTAAAATGTAAAATCCTGTGTTATGTGGCTACTGCAAGAAATAACTTCTGAAATGTTACCTTTCAGTGGCGGTATTCTACTGTGATTATTACTCAACCTCTTCAAACTGAATTTTAGAAATATTCAGGTTATGAAACTGAAAAAAGTTTTCTAAACCTTCCTGATCTATCTTGGTCATTCATTCTCATTTACAGAAGAGTATTCAGTGCTGCACCTTAAGTTGGCATTACTGTGGATGGTACCATGGAGAAAGCATAAAGATGGCTTAGAGCTGCAATTTGAACACTATGAACAGTTTTGCACTCAAGTCCCCGTTATTAAACAGCTGATCTTCAACAAAATAGGCTTCATGTTAAAAGTAAAAAGAATTCAGAAATAACTCTGATGCTTACACTCACCATCTGCTATAATAAGTTAATACCTGTTCATCTATGAAGTCCAGCAATTCAGGTAATATTCACACCAAACATCAAAATGAAGAAAAACTGTTATCTCTGACTTTGGCATGGTTGTTGGTACCAGATGGACAAGTTGGAGTATTTCATAAACTGCTGATCTCCTGGGAATTTCTCACATAATAGTCTTCCCAGGAGATCAGCATCAAACCAGTCCATCTGGCACAGACACTGATGCCACGGTTAAAATCACAGGCATCACCCGTTCTCCCCTCCATCATCCTGGGGAATGTAAGATCTCTCCCCAATAAGATGGATGAGTTAGAGCCATTCACCTGACACCAGAGAGAATACCAGCAGTGTAGAATCATGCTGTGTACTGAGACATGGCTAACCAAGCTAATCCCAGATACGAACTTTGGATTGATTTCACCTGGTCAAGGCAGACAGGAGAATGGAGAGCGGTAAGAGAAAGGCAGGAGGGCTGGCAGTATTTGTGAATGATCGATGGTGTAACACTAGGCATATCACACTGGAGGAGGAAATCAGCATCAATGAGCTGTTAGCCATCAGCATGAGGCCATATTATATACTGAGGTAATCTTGCATGTAATTGAGGTGGCTGTGCATGTTCCCCTTTCTGCATGCGCTGTTACACTCAGTCATAAGCAGGCTGCAAACACAGCACTCATAGGCCCTCTTTCTTATCTCTGGGGAAGTCCCCAGAGATAGGAAAGAGGGCCTGTGAGTGTTGTGTCTATAGTCTGTAAGTGTTGTGCTATGCTGTGTCAATAATGTTCCTCCTTTTCACACGCTGCCCACTTTCAGTCAGAGACAATAAAATTCTGGACATATTGTATACCAATGTCAAAGAGACTTACAACTCCACCATTCCCTCCCCTGAGAACATTGCTTCACAACCTGGTGTCTGATCTCCAGCTGGTGTACAAAACTATGTCACCCTCGCAGTAAATTCAATTCAATTCAATTCAATTCAATTTATTTTGTATAGCGCCTTTTACAATGAACATTGTCTCAAAGCAGCTTTACAAAAGAAGAAAACAGAGAAAGGGGAGGGGAAAATGAAAAATAATAATAAAAAATAAAAAATAACTAATTAACTAGAAATAAGAATAAATTATTAAATTTTATAATTAGACTATTTTATCCCTAATGAGCAAGCCTGTGGCGACGGTGGCAAGGAAAAACTCCCTGGGATGGAAAGGAAGAAACCTTGAGAGGAACCAGGCTCAGAAGGGAACCCATCCTCATTTGGATGACACTAAACAGAAAATAATGTAACTGTAGCTGATTAATGTCCTTTCTACAACAGCAGTCAATGACCCATGAGGAACTATTAGGTCATTGTAGTTTCTAAGGTCATTAAAAACACTAGTTCTTTGTTGTCATGGGCTGACAGATGAAATGGCATATCTGTGATGGTGTGAAAGTCCCCAAGTGGCTCTGTCCATGGCTGTCTCCTGGTCCACACAGATCCATCCACAAAATAGATGGTCTGAAGAGACTGAAGAGGCTCTGGGAAAGACACTGACAGTCTCATACACTGCATAATGGACCATTTCTGTGTAGAAAATACTGTACCCACCAGGACTTTACAACATTTCTGAAACAACAAACAGTCCTGATTTAAAGACAGTCCTCAAGGAGAAAAAAGGGTCTTTAAATCAGGAAACAAAGAAGAACTGAGGGCTGCACAGAAGGACCTGAGGAGTAAGGTCAGGGAGGGCAAAAAAGGTAGAAGTTCAGCTGCAACAGAATAATGGCCTAAAAGCAATCTCAGGCCACAAGGAAGCTGGCTCCCAGGTCATGATCAGTCAGATCAGTCAGCACACAGGGGCTATCTATCTATATTGTGTCCTGTACTGTTTTGTTTTGTATTTTCTGTGTATTGCCTTTTGTCTTGCACTGCTTGCACCATGTTGCACACGTTGCACTTTATGTAGATAGGACAACTACCTTCTGTCCTTAGCTCTGTGTTGTTGTAGCACCAGGGTCCTGGAGAAACGTTGTCTCATTTCACTATGTACTACGTCAGCTATATATGGTTAAAGTGTCAATAAAAGCTTCTTGACTTGACTTGGGTGGACCAGCACCTTGAATCATGGATCCTGGACTACCTTACCAACGGTCCACAGTATGTGGGGGCTCTGCACTGTGTCTGACATAGTAGTCTGCAGTATAGAGGCCCTGCAGCAAATAATCTTGTCTCTATTCCTCTTTACATTCTATACTGTGGACTTGGTTGTGGTTGTCAACGGCAGAAGTTCTCTGATGACTCTGCAATTTTTGGCCTTATCACTGAGGAGCATGACTTCCACCCCAGGCATGAGACCCTGATGACACTGGGCAGCTTCTACAGTGCTTTACCTCAGCTGTGTGATGGAACAGTACTGCAGGTCCTTCTTCCCAGCTGCTGTAAGACTGTACAACCAGTACTGTTCCCAGTAGACCCCACTACTAAATGGACAATAAATTTGGAATCCCCCATCTAATGTGGGAATAGTGCAAAAATGTAGGGACACTTGAAATCTATAAGTATTGTTTATATTTTTACATTTTTATCAGTTGATCTTTAGCTGCTATCCATTTGCTGTTGTAACAATGCACATGTTCCCATTGTAGGACAAATAAAGGATTATCTTATTTTAATAAAGTAGATATGAATGTATATTGATAACTTGTTCATAAGTTCCTGGCTACACAATTGCATTATATAGTGTTCAGTTATAAATGGGAAATTATTCACAATCACACAATCCTCTGTCACCCTTTTGAGTCCTCATAAGGTTTCTTCCTCATATCATCTCAGGGGATTTTTTTCTTTCTATCATCACTTCTCATTAGGGATCAATTTCTATGCCTTCTCAGGAGAAACAGAAGGCTGCTTTTCTGATGTAGGTGAATTAGCATCTGTAACGTTCTTTGTGGTATGACCAGCATGCCTTTATCACCTATATCCAATATTGTACAGCATTGTGTTTCCTAACATGTTTCATAATATTTAAGTGTATGTTTTAGCTTCCACTGTTATGATAACACACAGTTGTGTATTTCAGCAAGGTCAGATGAGAGGCACCAGACTAATAAGACTGCAGAAACTATAAAAGATATTAGAGAGTGGATGCTTACTAACTTTCTCCTGCTTAATTCTGACAAGACAGAACTGCTTGTACTAGGACCACGTGCAGCCGGAAATAAGCTTTCTGGTTTCTTTCATTTTAAGATTATATAAATAATATCACTAGGGTAGCCTTTTTTCATCTCAGAAAAATTGCTATGATTAAAAAATATATAATGTCACTACATGATGCAAAAAAAATACTAGTTCATGCTTTTGTTACCTCTAGGTTGGATTACTGTAATTTCCTACTGTCTGGATGTTCCTGTAGGACCATTAGCAAGCTCCATTTAGTCTAGAGTACAGCAGCTGGAGTCCTAACTAGAACCATTATAAAATACTATTACTGACGCAATCCTGGGAGAACTTTTGTTCCTGAGAGAACTTTTACTTTTTTTCATTATCAATCAAAAAGCCCAGGCTATCTGCTAGTACCTCAAGTAATAAAGGCTACAGCAGGGGGCAGAGCTATTTCTTATGTGGTAAGAAAATAATAATAATAATTCAGTTTAAAGGGAGACTGTCCTGAAGCAGTTTCAAAAGCTCAGCCTCTGTATCCATGTTTCTTATAACACATGATAACCATGATAGCCCAACTTGCTCCACCTGTTTTTCTTTTGTGGAAAGTTTGGGACTTTCCTATACCATTATATTCTACTTTTACATTTCCAATTCAGCTTTAATATAAAAACAAATATATGATATGGGTGTCTTATCCTGATCAGTATGTTTTTTTTTAACATTTTGCAGTGTGAAACATTTTCATATTGAAAAGACATCATGCCTTTTCCATTTTAATATTCTAAACCTATAGCTAATTTATGCATTTTGAATGATATGTTTTAGCTTTGACCTGGGGTGAACTAGATTTTTTCCACACCTTTTACCAGTGTGCTTCAACAATGCACAGATTCTCCCAGACTTCAGCTGCAGGTGTCCCATGGAACTAACACTGCTCTGAGCAGTCCATCTGACCTTGTCTCTAACTTCAACTTTAGAAGAGTTACAGAGGATGCTGCTGTGCAGACACATCTGTTCCTGATAAGACCTGCCAAACTAAGGAGAATACTGTTAATTCATTAGCTGCACAAAGACAATTCATACTCCTACTTTGTGTTAAAACTTTACTTCATTAAACCAATAACAGAAATGGTGTTGAAAACTACTCATTATGTCACCTCATCTTTTTACAATGACACAAATTCATATAGGCCTAAAGAAATCTATCTATCATCTATCTATCTATCTATCTATCTATCTATCTATCTATCTATCTATCTATCTATCTATCTATCTATCTATCTATCTATCTATCTATCTATCTATCTATCTATCTATCTATCTATCTATCTATCTATCTATCTATCTATCTATCTATCTTGCTTGGTGCTCCATGCTGCAGGATGGTGTCACATGGGCTACCTGGAGGTACAGTATATGAGACTGCTGTGGACAAAATCACTTGGAGACTATGATACTGGGTTTGAACTGCTGTTGCAGCAGTCAGTCTGGCACTCAGGTCTCCATCATTTGAACATTTGATGGCTTTGGCAGGAAGACGTTAGTGTTAAGTCTATTATGAATTCAGAAATTACTCTGTTTCATAAGTTGTTTAAAAGCTCCTGGTTACACATCTTCAACTGACTACAATTGTAGAAAGGACATTATTTATAATCACACTGCTCTGCTCTAGTAAATTCATGTGATGTAAATTGTGGACCATTTTCAATCAGCAATCATCTTTGCACAAATGCACTTTATATCAATAAGTAAATTTTTTTCCCTATTTTCTTTTACTTTTTAGCCCTAGTTCTGTGTTGTTCATGCAGCTCTGTGTTGGTCATACAATGTCATCATGTCCAAACTTTTTCCACCCACAAATTATACATGTTTATTTTCCCCTAAGTTTCTGTTTCATTTTTTTATAAGCTGTAATTTCATACTGAGGGTGGAAAAAGTTCTGACATTTATCTTGAGTTAATCTTTGCTCTTTACAAAATTAGCTGTATGCTGTGGATTAACTACTCCACTTAACACACCAGGCACAAATGTACCATAACTTATTTTACAGCATATAACCATACCACTCTATTGTCCAATTATCAACATTTATTGCATATCAAAAACACAAGCTGTCTCTACCAGTAAAATACTATTCACATATATCAGCCTGCAAAAATGCAATATTTGTAAAGTTTTTTCCTTCCTAAAATACAACACACCATTTTCAATCTTTAGGAAGAGCAGCATGTCATAAACAGGGCACTGACTTTAAAATAAAATAATAAAAAAAAAGCAACAGGAAAGCATCCAAAATAACACTGATGCACTAATACACACAGAAATATTACTGACCTGAAGGTGTGATTGCATTATTCAAAGGTTTTTAGTTCACAGCACAAGAATTAAAAGATGACAAAACTATACATTTCTACTAAACCATTCAAATCTAAAGAGGTTCTTATAAGCAACAATAAAGTGTATAAAGTCATATTAACTCAAACACTCAATAACTCAAATGATTTATCCATAATTAACACTCCAGTAATGAAGCCAAATAATCATTCTGGTCTCTTTATGCTAATCACAGCATCAGGATGGAGAAATAAAATGAGAGTAAAAAATTCCACCCCACCCTAAACTTGTACCTTTTCTTAACTGAGTGTAAAAGTTATACTCTTTGCAAAATGAATCAATAAATCAGTTCAGAAGATTTAACACAATTTATGGCAAACCACACATACATGTTCACCAGACGTGAGGAGCCAGTACAAATACATGATCAGAATGAATTTAGACAGTTCAGAGTTCAGTTTTCTCCTGATGAAGAGGAACACTCCTCTGTATCTCCTCGTCTGATGTATGCCCGTCCTCTTCCATTTTCTGCTTGTCATTGTGTTCATCACGCAGCTTACTTTTCTTTTTCTTTACCTTCTTCTCCTTGTTCTGGTTATGCTCACCACCTTTGGCCTTCTTTTTGCCTTTCTTTTTCTTTTTACCTTGTGCAATGGCTGCAGGGTCACCTTTCCTCCCAGCCCAGGATTCGTTTAGACATGCTGCATGTAAACGAAAAGAGTGGGATATGCATTTACATCCAGGATTAGCTGTTGCATCTTGTGGCATAAATGTGACATAACAGTAAGCAATTTTCATTTTAAGTGAATCAGACACACTGGCAAGTACAAACTAATATGAACATGTGAAATAAATAAATACAAGAAAATAAAAAAAGAGCTTTAGCAGTAACTTGCAAATGACTGGTAAAAAAAACATTGGGCCTCATTTACCAATATTTTAGTAACAGTGTGAGAATGTTTGAATAAGCCAAACTGAAATATAAATTTCCATCAGATTCACAGAAGATTCAGAAATGCTGATGGTTCAATGGAAATCACCCATAAATTTTCAGGCACATGCACAGTACAGCTGATTTGCACTTGGATAAACCCACACAGCTTACACAGCTGAAATAGACTTCCCCAGAGTAAAAGTTATTTTTGAATATGCCAATAAAAGAATATATCATTTAACACCATAACAGCATCTGAAATGCTAAAAACTGGAGCCAAATTGAAGATAAATTAGAGGTGAATTATATGAAAGGAAAAGAAAATGGTTTGACTTGAAAATGAAGGGGTGATGTATCTACTGTACTCATCACACAGAGAAATTGATATTTAATTTTTTATTTATTATTATTATTCTAAGCAAACCGTCTTGGTGTCTCTTGGTCAGAAATCTCCTGCATGCACCCCAATACCATATTAGAAAAGACACCACAATACTGTGCAAAATATAACACAACAAAAGTTTTAGGCAGTTGTGAAAAAAATTATGTAAAGTAGGAATGCTTTAAAAAGTAGAAGTGATAATTTATAGTTTATTTTTATCGATTACCAAAAGAAAAAGTAAATGAACAGAAGAGAAATCCAAATCAAATCAATATTTGGCGTGACCCTGCAAAACAGCATCAATTCTTCTAAGTGCACAGAGAACTTTGAAGGATCTCAGCAGGATATGAAGGATCCTGTCCAAATCTCCAACTCCATTTGCAGAAAGAACCTCCACCATGTTTCACTGTTACCTGCAGACACTCATTATTGGACCGCTCTCCAGCCCTTTGGCAAACAGACTGCCTCTTGCTACAGCCAAATATTTCAAATTTTGACTCATCAGTCCAGAGACCTGCTGCCATTTTCTGCCCCAGAGTTCCTATGTTTTTGTGCATAGTTGACTTGCTTAGCCTTGTTTCCATGTCAGAGGTCTGGCTTTTGAATTCTTCCACTTCTGGACAAACTTCTCCGTACAGTATGTGGGTGTATCTGGGTCCCACTGGTTTTCTCCAGTTCTTTGCTAATGGCACTGCTGGACATCTTCCAGCATCAAAGGAAAATAAGCATGATGTGTCTTTCATCTGCTGCATTAAGTTTCCTTGGCTGGCCACTGCGTCTGTTTTTTTGTGCTTCTCCAAAACAGCTTGAACAGCACATCTTGAAACCTCAAACCGTTGCTTTGAAATCTTTGCTGATGCAGTAGAACTACCTTGTGTCTTGTTTCTGTGCTCAGTCTTGCCCTGGTGTATGACTGGTGACATGAAACGGTCTTCCACAACCTCACCTTAGTAGCAGAGTTTGTTTGTTCCTCATCCAGGGTTAAGCTCCTACACAGCTGTTTCTGTTTCAGTTAATGACTGTGTTTCAACCTGCACATGCTTGGCAGAACTGGTTAATCATACACCTGACTCTGATCCTATAGAAATCCCTGATTTTGTGCAAGTGTAGGAATTGATGCTGGTTTGAAGCCAAAGGGTAGTAATAAGAAATATTAATTTTATTCAGATTTTTCTTCTGTTCACTCAATCTGTATTTCGTAAATTGATAAAAAAAAAAAAATAACAGCATTTCTTTCCACCTGCCTAAAACATCTGCACAGTACTGTATAGAAATTTGGGAAAATATATAAAAGAAAGGACTATCACTCAGCCTTCTTTTGTACAACAGCATTCTTAATTAAATCTAAGTTTTTTAGAATTAAATTAAGAATTAATTTAAGTTTTTTGTCTTAATTTATAGATTTATGTTGGTTTGCTGTTTTATTTTTTTTGCTTATTTCTTTAGTGCATACCTTTAATATGAAAGTTTCACAAAAGTTTCATTAAAGATTAATTTGTACGTGTAACTGAAATAGAAAAGGTATTTAAACTCCACAACATAATCCATATAAACAACACAAATCACAGTGCCCTCTAATATTACCACCTTTGGTAAATTAAACCAGCCTCTTCACAGTGTGTTGAGAAATAAAGACAGACACACACACTCTTCCAGGATGACTTTGTAAAACTCAACAACCTTTTCTATATTCCATGAACCTACCCACTGTGTTGAAAGTAATTTGTCCTACTGTATGAGTTGCCTCATATTTATACGCATGTTAAACAAATAGTCAGAGTGGAACAATTTCCTGTTCTTAGTCTCCAAAACTACAATCTGATGCAACAAGATGTTTGGAAGGATTTTAAGAAAAAAAAGTCTCTACTCTCATCCAAAAACAAACTCGACCATCTTCAGTTTGCTACCAGAGGTGAGTCTGGCCAACGCAGAGAGGTAGCCATGTGGAAAATTACCTCATGCCCACATTCAAATAAAGTGGTGCCTCTATTTTTGTTAGGATGCATGGTTTTATGGACTATATCAAATATCAACAAATGTTAAGATAACACCTGCCTGTCTCTGACAGAAAGATTAAAATGGACCATGGTTGGATCTCCCAGCCGGCCAAAGATCCAAAACATACATCAAAATCAACACAATCACAGTTCTCCCATGGCCATCTCAGACCACTGACTAGAAAAGCTGTGGGATGAACTGAAGAGTGCACCAGCAGGGACCTCAAAATTTAAAGGATCTGAAGAGATTCTATATGGAGGAATGGTCTCAGAGCCCTTGTTATGTATTCTCCAACCTCATCAGGCATTTATAAGATGATTCAGAGCTGTTATCTTGGCAAAAGGAGGTACCACAAAGTATTGGTTGACTAAAAGGGTGCCAATAAATTTTTCCACACATATATTTAAAAAGGTTTTGTTTTGGGGTTTTTTTTTAATAAAACTGTGTTGTGTTTGCAATTGTTTGATATCCGTGAGAGCAGAGAATTTAGGTCAAATTTACCAATAGTGCCCATTTTAGTAAAGGGAACTGTATGTGATCTAAAGTTTATATGAGTTACTTTTCTTATCTATAATTTGCTCACACTCAGGAGAATGAGTAGGCCAAATTTCCTTGTAAATGCTGAAAACATTTACATATAAATCCATTCATATCACTAAATGAATATATTTTGTTTGGAGACGCATATTGAAAATAATTATTTGTGCACTCTCTTAAGTACTAATAATGTTTTATTTTTAGGATTTCACACATTTCACATAATTTTTAATACTAAAGAGCTTTACTTACATGTGTCTTGTCCTTTCAGAACATGTTTCTTACACAGGTATGTCGTCAGGTCTTCCTCCTGGTTGCCTTTATACCAGTCTTCAATAATGTCTTCATACTGCTCAACCATCACATCACACTAAAGAAGGAAGAAAGCACAGTCTTACCAGCACTACATTGTTGTATAATCATATCACACACCTGCATGTGCACATATACTAGCAATACAAAATAGCAAATAGACTCCCCATCCACTTTATTAGGAACACTTTCCAACTACAAATTCATGCAGTTAAGCAACCAATCATGTGGCAGCAGCACAATGCAAAAATCATGTAATTACACCTAAAGACCTTCAGTTAATTTTCACATCAAAATGTAGAAATGTCCACAAAATTGTGTGAAAAGCAACAAACATTGAGTGAGAAAAAGTTCAAGGTGGAAACAACTGGTTGATAACAGAGTGGAATAACAGAGAGGAAAGTGGCCAGACTGGTTTAAGCTCATATAACACACATCACTCTTTATAACCATGGGGATAAGCATCTCAGCATGCACAAAACATCAAACCTTGAGGTGTAACAGCAGAAAACCACACTGAGCCTCACTCCTGTCAGCCCATGATAGCATCAGATGCCTTCTTTGAGAGTAGTGGAACCTGACTTCATCTATTGTTGTTTGTAGCCCATCCCCCTGAAGGTCTGATGTGTTGTTCTTTCTAAGATACGTTTCTTCTCACTGTGGCTGTTAAGAGCACTTATTTGAGTTATTTGAGTGCTTATATATTCTTCCTGTAGGCAGAAACCAGTCTGGTCATTCTCCACTCATCTCAATCAGCAGACCCTCTGCTCACAAGATGTTGCCATCCACTAAGCCATGGTTTAGGTCACTGTGATGACATTTTCCCCATTCTGATGTTTGATGTGTACATTGTTTTTTTGCATTGTGTTGCAGCCACATGATTGACAGATCAGATAACAATAGTTCCTAATAAAGTGGATGGAAAGTATACAGCATTAGTCATTTTTACATTTACTCATATATCTTTTGTTTCATGCATACCTGTTTCTTCAGGTCAGCTACTTCTGCACTTGTCTCATTCCATAGCTCATAGGGAATGTCCATAACAACCTTTACTCCTTTGTGGACAAGGTTATGCAAGGTGGAAAATGTCTCAGACATACCCTATACACGGGGAAGAGAAGGTGTCCTAAACGTCAAACTGTCTGTTATTCCATCCTACACAAACAAACCTGCTACACACACAGACATGCTATAGACATTTTATTATGTAAAATCGGCTATAAATCTTAAACAAAAAATAAAAAATAAAAAGTACAAACATCCATTTGTCACTTTGGAAAAATTGATTAGTTTAAAATTTATATTCTGAATTTAAATATTTCTGTAGAGCTGCTTTGTGATAATATTCATTGTTAAAAACAATATACAAATAAAATTCAATTGAACTGAATTTAACTGTACTTGGAAAATGAGGAGAGTTACTAATGTAAAGTGTATCTGCTGTTGGACATTTCTATTTTATCTGTTTTTTGAATTATTGTTGCTGTACGACACATATTTACTATATTTTTGATAGTATATATTTCAAATAAATATATAGTATCAAAAATATAGTAGATATATATGAACTATATAAAAACCATTGGAGATTCAAAGGTCTGCTCTCCAGTGAGTAAAGGAGTAAACTATAGGGATCCACACAGATGATACAGAGTAGTGCAGCAGTAGTAGTTAGTCTTCAAAACACAATATGTGAAAACTTCATTACTTATTATTAATCTATCTCCGAGAACAACAGCAGTGGAGAATGTATGATAAACTTCTGTTTACAGTTACATTTTTATGTTCATAAGAAGGTTATTTTATTTGGATCCTTGAATGTTCTGTAAAATTACTGCAGATTTTGTTTTCTAACTGCAATTTGACTGAATAACTGAATGTTTACTGTCAATCTCAGTTTAACTGTATTTGCACTGAGCTTTTGGAAATAGACATTGTCAAAAATCAGCTTTACAGAGATATACAAATTCAGGATATGTTTATTTTAAATTGATAAATTTATCCCTAATGAGAAAACCAGAGGCACAGCATCAAGGAAAAAACTCACAGATATGATAATAGGAAGAAATCCTGAGAGAAGCCAAACTCAAAAGGGAACCTACCCTCATCTGGGTGACACTGAATAGTGTGATTATAAATCATTTCCCTTATATAACTGTACACTATATGGTCAAAAAGTGGAATTCTAACCAGGACATTCATTTTAGTTCAAATCTATTCTGTTCATGAACATGAACATCAACTGTTCACTGATTTACACTTTTGTGCAATACAGTTGGTTGAATATTTACATTTACATTTCTGGCATTTGGCAGATGCCCTTATCCAGAGCGACCTACATTTTTAGCTCATTTTATACAACTGAGCAACTGAGGGTTAAGGACCTTGCTCAGGGGCCCAACAGTGGCAGCTTGGTGGACCTGGGATCCAAACTCACAACCTTCTGACCACTAAGCCACCACTTCCTCTATCTAGCTATTATAGATCAATATTAATAAATACAATATTAACTATTATTATATATTAAATAAACATATTAGTTTTATATAGTTTTGTAAAATTTCTTCTATTGTAGAGTATTTTGTATACACTGCATTGATCAACCAATGAAAAATAAAATAATTACAATACTAATTAAACTACAGACCAAATCATTGTTTATTTAAAACTACTGTAACTGTTATAAATCATAGATTTATGTAAAGTAGAATTATTAAGATAAATATTATTAGTATTATTGCATTAATATGAATTGTTAGTGTTTCTTACTGTGCTGACTGGGACAGTATTCTTATTATAAGACCCATACTGTGTAACCTTTTGTAATGAGTTTATTTTGCAATGGGTTTGTGTTGTTATTGTTGCACAGCATTTTGGACAAAGTTAATGGCGTTATACGTTTAGTTTATTTTTCTTAAAATATCCTCTAGCGCACAGAACTGTGTCAAAAAAACACCATAAAAGGTCTGATCAGCTAAATTGCTCGTTTCTTTAGAGATGTGACAGAAGGTGAATGTGATGCCCAGAAGTTTTGTGTCACTGACCTTTGCAAAGCGATTGCTGCCATCTCTCTCTTTGTGCAGGTTGTACTGCAGAATCCTTGAACACACACTTTCCATTACCTCTATGAACCGAATGTCACTGGAACACACAGACAGAGAGAGAGAGAGAGAGAGAGAGAGAGAGAGAGAGAGGGAGGGAGGGAGGGAGAGTCTCTCCACTGAGTGATAAGTCTTCACGGAGTATTATAAATATCATGAGTTAGTGTCAGTAAAGATCTGCTATGAAAACCATTATTCTTACGATTTGACATATTTGATGGGCGGAGCGCCTTTATCATCCAGGAAACGGTAGTTCGTCTCTATCACTTCTTTCGTTTTCCCCGTTTCTTCTAAAGCGGATTTCATCTCAATGCTCAAAAACTTACACACTGTAAAACAATTAACAATGACAATTAACAGTGTTATAAACTCACACAGCCATTTATAACCACTCCAGTCTTCAGTTATAAAGAGGAAGCACTGGACTGCTCTCACTTCTCATGTTGAACTGTTCAACTCTGAGTCTGCTCTCAGCAGGATAACCTTCTCAGGAATAAACTCAACAGCTGCAGGGAAAAACTAACACACTAATCACCATCTTCACACACTACACACCATCCTCACACACTAAACACCATCCTCACACACTAATCACCATCCTCACACACTAATCACCATCCTCACACACTAATCACCATCCTCACACACTAATCACCATCCTCACACACTAAACACCAGACTCACACACTACACACCATCCTCACACACTACACACCATCCTCAGTTAAACACCATCCTCACACACTACACACCATCCTCACACACTACACACCATCCTCAGTTAAACACCATCCTCACACACTAAACACCATCCTCACACACTAAACACCATCCTCACACACTACACACCATCCTCACACACTAATCACCATCCTCACACACTAATCACCATCCTCACACACTAAACACCATCCTCACACACTACACACCATCCTCACACACTACACACCATCCTCACACACTAATCACCATCCTCAGTTAAACACCATCCTCACACACTACACACCATCCTCACACACTACACACCATCCTCACACACTACACACCATCCTCACACACTACACACCATCCTCACACACTACACACCATCCTCACACACTACACACCATCCTCACACACTAATCACCATCCTCAGTTAAACACCATCCTCACACACTAAACACCATCCTCACACACTAATCACCATCCTCACACACTAATCACCATCCTCACACACTAATCACCATCCTCACACACTAAACACCAGACTCACACACTACACACCATCCTCACACACTAAACACCATCCTCACACACTAATCACCATCCTCACACACTAATCACCATCCTCACACACTAAACACCATCCTCACACACTAAACACCATCCTCACACACTACACACCATCCTCACACACTAATCACCATCCTCACACACTAATCACCATCCTCACACACTAATCACCATCCTCACACACTACACACCATCCTCACACACTAATCACCATCCTCAGTTAAACACCATCCTCACACACTAAACACCATCCTCACACACTAATCACCATCCTCAGTTAAACACCATCCTCACACACTACACACCATCCTCACACACTACACACCATCCTCACACACTACACACCATCCTCACACACTACACACCATCCTCACACACTAATCACCATCCTCAGTTAAACACCATCCTCACACACTAAACACCATCCTCACACACTAATCACCATCCTCACACACTAATCACCATCCTCAGTTAAACACCATCCTCACACACTACACACCATCCTCACACACTACACACCATCCTCACACACTACACACCATCCTCACACACTACACACCATCCTCACACACTAATCACCATCCTCAGTTAAACACCATCCTCACACACTAATCACCATCCTCACACACTAATCACCATCCTCACACACTAATCACCATCCTCACACACTAAACACCATCCTCACACACTAAACACCAGACTCACACACTAAACACCATCCTCACACACTAATCACCATCCTCACACACTACACACCATCCTCACACACTAATCACCATCCTCACACACTACACACCATCCTCACACACTACACACCATCCTCACACACTAATCACCATCCTCACACACTAAACACCATCCTCACACACTAATCACCATCCTCACACACTAATCACCATCCTCAGTTAAACACCATCCTCACACACTAATCACCATCCTCACACACTAATCACCATCCTCACACACTAAACACCATCCTCACACACTAAACACCAGACTCACACACTACACACCATCCTCACACACTAAACACCATCCTCAGTTAAACACCATCCTCACACACTAATCACCATCCTCACACACTAATCACCATCCTCACACACTACACACCATCCTCACACACTACACACCATCCTCACACACTAATCACCATCCTCACACACTACACACCATCCTCACACACTAATCACCATCCTCAGTTAAACACCATCCTCACACACTACACACCATCCTCACACACTAAACACCATCCTCACACACTACACACCATCCTCACACACTACACACCATCCTCACACACTAAACACCATCCTCACACACTACACACCATCCTTAGATACACACCATGATTGAATACCCCAGGGATCCTGATCTGTACAAACCTACCTTCACATTTATTCGGTAAATGCACCCAGTCATCGTCTTCACTTTTGCGAGCCGCATGTGAGCTTACAAAAACTAATGCTATAAAAATAAACACATTCATTTCAAACTCTGTGTTTATTTATTAATTTCAAACACAAATAGGATAAATAATATTGATCTAGCCTAACTAGCCCCTTATTTCTGCAGCACTGACTTCCGCAGTAGGCTTTTTCCCAAAACAGACCTGCTACACATCGGACCAATCACAGCAAGAGAAGTGGCAGAGCACAGCCAATAGCCAAAAGTGCTGTGAGCCGTGCAGCCCTGCCTTCTAACACAACCAATCTCGCGAGATTTTTCATAAAAACAGTAACTTTTAACTTTATATTTTTCCCCCTATGTTTCTATATTTCTTTAAAGCTGCTTTAAGACAACGTCCATTGTTAAAAGCGCCATGCAAATAAATTGAATAGAATTTATGTACATTTCTGATGTCATTTTATTTGTCACCATAGGAACGAATTAATTATATTTTAATTTTTCCTAAAAGACGGAAAGATGTGGCACAACACACAGTGCTCAGTGTAAATGAGTGCACCCCCTTTGAAAAGTAACATTTTAAACAATATCTCAATGAACACAAAAACAATCTCCAAAATGTTGACAAGACTAAGTTTAATAAAACATCTGTTTAACTTATAACATGAAAGTAAGGTTAATAATATAACTTAGATTACACATTTTTCAGTTTTATTCAAATTAGGGTGATGCAAAAATGAGTACACCCCACAACAAAAACTACTACATCTAGTACTTTGTATGGCCTCCATGATGTTTAATGACAGCACCAAGTCTTCTAGGCATAGAATGAACAAGTTGGTGACATTTTGCAACATAATGAACTCTTTTAGAGACTGGATGCTGGATGGAGAGTGATGCTCAACTTGTCTCTTCAGAATTCCCCATAGGTGTTCGATTGGGTTCACATCAGGAGACATACTTTCCAGTGAATCACTTTCACCCTGTTCTTCTTCAGAAATCCAACAGTGGCCTTAGATGTGCATTTAGGATCATTGTCATGTTGGAAAAGTGCACGACGACCAAGAGCATGGAGTGATAGCAGCATCTTCTCTTTCAGTATAGAGCAGTACATCTGTGAATTCATGAGGCCATCAATGAAATGCAGCTCCCCGACAACAGCAGCACTCATGCAGCCCCACTTAAGGACACTGCAACCACCATGTTTCACTGTAGGCACCATGCATGCAGGCTTTAGGAGAGGCTTCTTTCCTGGACAGCACCCATGCATGCCATTCCTCTGCAGTGTACGCAGTATTGTGTCACGGGAAACAGTCACCCCAGTTTGGCTTTCTACTTTCTGCAAGTGTCCGCTTCTTGAATTAACTTATGATTTGGCTTGCCCATTTGATTTTGTAACAGCAATAGCCTTTCTCTTGCTGTTGTACTGGACTTGAAATGAGCCACAATCTTGCGTGCCTTTTCTCAGATATCCTCAAGTCCTGATGTTTGTTCCATGGCCTTTTAGATTTAGTGCATGTGCTATGCAGTTTGTTTGGCGGAGCTGGCACATGCTATCATATTGGCAGCAGCATCAGTTACAAGGCATTGCACTTTGTTCTGGATGCCCCACTCCATCAAAGCTGTCTTCACTTCAGCTATTTCAGACCTTTTTCATTTATAAAATGACATGTCACTGCCAGATACGCATCCATATGGAAAGACATCCACATATCTGATGTGAAGCTTACAGCTTTAGCCTTTTTCACCTCTTCATTTGCCTTCTTTTTGGGCTTCTTGTATTTATCCTCAACCATTTTCTTTAACGACTGGTGGGAGGGAATAATGTAGGTTGGGTCTAAAATTCCAACAAACTCCCTAAATCCAACATCTTCAACAACTGTAAATGGCAGGTATCATGTTGACCATTCTGGTTCCTGCAATACAGTAAAGTATTTATAATATAAATGCAGTAATAAATAAAAGGCTTTAACACTGATGATGTGCTGTTATTATATGACAACTATTGAGAACAAATTAAGCACTCAACCTAAAGAAGAAGCCCACATGTATTACAATGAGTACATGTAATATTTCCATATAAATTCTGTAATATTTTAAATGTGTTTATAACACATTAAATATATACCCAAAGTACACATGTAAATACAGGGGTTGGACAATGAAACTGAAACGCCTGGTTTTAGACCACAATAATTCATTAGTATGGTGTAGGGCCTCCTTTTGCGGCCAATACAGCATCAATTCGTCTTGGGAATGACAGATACAAGTCCTGCACAGTGGCCAGAGGGATTTTGAGCCATTCTTCTTGCAGAATAGTGGCCAGGTCACTACGTGATGCTGGTGGAGGAAAACGTTTCCTGACTCGCTCCTCCAAAACACCCCAAAGTGGCTCAATAATATTTATATTTTGTATCATCCTGATACACGGCACCACCTTCAGGATACAATTTTTGAACCATTGGGTGCACATGGTCCTCCAGAATGGTTCAGTAGTCCTTGGCAGTGACGCGCCCATCTAGCACAAGTATTGGGCCTAGGGAATGCCATGATATTGCAGCCCAAACCATCACTGATCCACCCCCTGCTTCACTCTGGGCATGCAACAGTCTGGGTGGTACGCTTCTTTGGGGCTTCTCCACACCGTAACTCTCCCGGATGTGGGAAAGACAGTGAAGGTGGACTCATCAGAGAACAATACATGTTTCACATTGTCCACAGCCCAAGATTTTCGCTGCTGGCACCATTGAAACCGACGTTTGGCATTGGCACGAGTGACCAAAGGTTTGGCTATAGCAGCCCGGCCATGTACATTGACCCTGTGGAGTTCCCGACGGATAGTTTTGGTGGAAACAGGAGAGTTGAGGTGCACATTTAATTCTGCAGTGAATTGGGCAGCTGTGGTTTTATGTTTTTTGGATACAATCCGGGTTAGCACCCGGACATCCCTTTCAGACAGCTTCCTCTTGCGTCCACAGTTACTCCTGTTGGATGTGGTTCGTCCTTCTTGGTGGTATGCTACATTGCTTGAATGACATTGGTACATGGGTGGTACATTACCCTGGATACCGTGGCTCTTGATACATCACAAAGACTTGCTGTCTTAGTCACAGATGCGCCAGCGAGACGTGCACCAACAATTTGTCCTCTTTTGAACTCTGATATGTCACCCATAATGTTGTGTGCATCTTTATACAGGTTGAAAGAGGCTAGAATAATGGTATACTTTTGTTGGTTGCCAGCACATGTGGGGTAGCTGGTAATGAAGTTGCTGATAAACTAGCAAAAAAAAGCACTAGACAAGAGGGAGGTAGATGTTAAAGTGCCTATGGGGAAAAAGGAGGCAAAATCGATTTTGAAGAAAAAGTTAATGAATAAATGGCAAAATAGATGGGATAATAGCAGCACAGGGAGATGGTGTTATAATATTACGCAGACAGTAGGGAGGATAAATTGTCAAGGAAGAAATAGGAAAGAAGAGGTAAGACTGGGTCATACAGGGCTGAAATCAATACTGGCACTTATAGGTTTACATGAAAACGGGTTATGCGATGTCTGTGGTGTATCTGAAAATGTTCATCATGTATTTTTTAGATGTGGTAAATACAGCATATATCGTGATATATTATTTAGTCACCTTGGAGTGGAAAGAATGACAATTGAAGATATTCTAGGAAAATGTTTAAAGAATAGACAGGTATACAGAGCACTGATTAAATATACATTATATTGACAAAAGTATTCGCTCACCTGCCTTGACTCGCATATGAACTTAAGTGACATCCCATTCCTAATAGGAATAGGGTTCAATATGACGTCGGTCCACCCTTTGCAGCTATAACAGCTTCAACTCTTCTGGGAAGGCTGTCCACAAGGTTTAGGAGTGTGTTTATGGGAATTTTTGACCATTCTTCCAGAAGCGCATTTGTGAGGTCACACACTGATGTTGGACGAGAAGGCCTGGCTCTCAGTCTCCGCTCTAATTCATCCCAAAGGTGTTCTATCGGGTTGAGGTCAGGACTCTGTGCAGGCCAGTCAAGTTCATCCACACCAGACTCTGTCATCCATGTCTTTATGGACCTTGCTTTGTGCACTGGTGCACAGTCATGTTGGAAGAGGAAGGGGCCAGCTCCAAACTGTTCCCACAAAGTTGGGAGCATGGAATTGTCCAAAATGTCTCGGTATACTGAAGCATTCAGAGTTCCTTTCACTGGAACTAAGGGGTCAAGCCCAGCTCCTGAAAAACAACCCCACACCATAATCCCCCCTCCACCAAACTTTACACTTGGCACAATGCAGTCAGACAAGTACCGTTCTCCTGGCAACCGCCAAACCCAGACTCGTCCATCAGATTGCCAGATGGAGAAGCGCGATTCGTCACTCCAGAGAACGCATCTCCACTGCTCTAGAGTCCAGTGTCGGCGTGCTTTACACCACTGCATCCGACGCTTTGCATTGCACTTGGTGATGTATGGCTTGGATGCAGCTGCTCGGCCATGGAAACCCATCCCATGAAGCTCTCTGCGCACTGTTCTTGAGCTAATCTGAAGGCCACATGAAGTTTGGAGGTCTGTAGCGATTGACTCTGTAGAAAGTTGGCAACCTCTTCGCACTATGCGCCTCAGCATCCGCTGACCCCGCTCCGTCAATTTACGTGGCCTACCACTTCGTGGCTGAGTTGCTGTCGTTCCCAAACACTTCCACGTTCTTATAATACAGCTGACAGTTGACTGTGGAATATTTAGGAGCGAGGAAATTTCACGACTGGATTTGTTGCACAGGTGGCATCCTATCACAGTTCCACGCTGGAATTCACTGAGCTCCTGAGAGCGACCCATTCTTTCACAAATGTTTGTAAAAACAGTCTGCATGCCTAGGTGCTTGATTTTATACACCTGTGGCCATGGAAGTGATTGGAACACCTGATTCTGATTATTTGGATGGGTGAGAGAATACTTTTGGCAATATAGTGTATATATGACTCAGGTTTAGGATCTAGATTATAATACGTGTGGATGGGAGTATTCTACCCAATCTGGGGCATGAAGAGCTAAGTGTGAGTGTTCGAGGAGCTAAACACGCAGCGCTAGCATGAGCATGTGAACTGAGTGCACCATAGATTGGAAGGAATACAGAACATCCACCAAAATACCCGCTTCAAAAATTTCAGACTCATTATCCATGTAAACTTACTTCACATCCAGTACAGTAGGTGGCGATAATGATGCTAAGGAGTTATTCACCAATAAACAAGAAGAAGAAGGAGGAGGAAACGTTACATAACAGGAAGAAGCCGACTGGAGATGGATCTATATCGGTTCGATGGATGAAATTAAGCAAAATAGAAAATTAAATGCTGTAAAATACTTTATTTTAGCACGGGGTTAACATGGCGTTGTCTAGGATTTTGCTAGTGCTTTTTTTTTTACCAGCATTGAAGGTGGGAACTCTTTCTGAATTGGTTAACCGAATGATGATGTTGGGCTGCATTTTTTGCATATGCATCTTAATGAGTAGAAACTTAGATCTCATTGAACTGAACAACTTTCTCACTGCATGTCATTAATTCTAATCCACAGGAAGTGAGTTATTTTGATTTGTTTGCAAAACGCACCCAATGGAATTTGAAATACTCCTCCTAGGGAATTGATACAATCACCACCAAACCCAGGCTAATATGATCTCAAGACATTGATACAATCACCACCAAACCCAGGCTAATATGATCTCAAGACAAAATTAGTAAGGGATTTTTAAAAATCCAAACAGTTCAGCCATGAGGAGTTCTTATGTTCTTGTATCTTAACAGTGGAAAGTCCTAATGTTTCTACACTGCCTAGCTGTTTCTTTTGCAGATAAATTATTACATTTTAGTATAGTGCCAAAATTATGTGGACACCAGATAAACACATGTACACTCCCTGAACATTTTAATAACCATTAATAACTTTAATAACAACCCTTTAATAATTAATACTGGGTAGGGCCTCCCTATTTGCATCACATGCACCTTAATGCTGCGAATCTCCTGTTCTGCCACATCCCTCTGTGGATTCAGGTCTGGTGACTGGAAAGGACACTGAACTTCTTGTCATTGTGAGACCAGTTTGAGGTTTTTTGCTCAGGCAGATGGTCAACACGGACCAGTACTCAATAAAGCAGTCATTCAAGCAATGATTGATTGGCATTAACAGGCCTAGAAACTGTCTGACAAGAAAACATTCACCACAGCATTACACCATCTCCACCAGCATGGACTGTTGAAATAAATTCTGACCATACTGTATCTCCCTCCAAGCACATACAGACACAAGTGGTTTTCTTGCTACTGGTTTATACGAAGATGTTCCTAGAAATCCACCATGAAAACTGAACACATTGGTAACAAACACATTAACACACAGTAGGTGCGTTTACATGGACACTTTTTAATCAGATCGGACTGAATTCAATCAGATTGACGAATCCGATCGCAGCGTTTACATCAACGCAGTATAAAGTAATCAGATTGTTATGCGCGTTTACATGACACATGATTTGAATCGGATTAGATCGCGTTTACTAAGGGTCTTCCTCCAATTATCTCATCCATGATGCTAAAGAACGGGAAAGTCGGCGGCGATTCTCCACTTTTGTTGTTCTGTGAGTGTGCCTTGTAATAAGCAGCCTTAAGAGATTTCCATCTGTTATTTATTTGGTCAATTGTCCAGTTTACATCTGTTTCTTTCAGCTTTTCATAAACCTGTTTTAAAAGCTCGCTGTTGCGTGACTTGCGTCCGTCTAGTCTTGTAACTACATTTTCTTCTTTTAAAATATTAATTAACAATGTACTCTCACCCACAGACCAGTTTTGCTTAGCGCCCGCCATTTTACCTACGACAACATCCGTACGTCATACGTTATTCTTGCGTCATTGCACATGCACAGAACTTTCCAGGAACATATTCCATCTGATTAAGTGTTTACATGTCCTCTCGGACTAAAAATGGTTTAAACCACCCCTTACCATTCGATTGAAATTTTAATCGGATGTGGCAAATTCCATCTGATTGACGTGTTTACATGACACTTTTTTAATCTGATTGTGCTTCTAGTCCTGTTACCATCGGATTACAAGTGTCCATGTAAACACACCTAGTGATAGCATGAAATGGTTTTACACCCTTTAAGACATAGAATAACAATAAATACCTCATTGGCTGCATGCAATGAAGAAGGGAAATAGTCTTCTTTGTGATACTTTAAGTCCTTTCATGGCTAAAACAAACATTTAGCGGAGCATCCGTTCCATACTGCTCTGTTCTGTTATGTAAACGAGAGTATCGAGCACAACTTGGTTGATAGCAGTGCAGATTGAGGAAAGAAGAAGAAGAAAATATATATATATATATATATAAATATATATATATATAAATATATATATATATATATATATATATATATATATATATATATATATATTGTTACACAGGTGGCATCCTATCACAGTTCCACGCTGGAATTCACTGAGCTCCTGAGAGCGATCCATTCTTTCACAAATGTTTGTAAAAACAGTCTGCATGCCTAGGTTCTTGATTTTATACACCTGTGGCCATGGAAGTGTATATATATATATATATATATATATATATATATATATATATATATATATATATTACACACACACCCACTATATTGCCAAAAGTATTCGCTCACCCATCCAAATAATCAGAATCAGGTGTTCCAAATCACTTCCATGGCCACAGGTGTATAAAATCAAGCACCTAGGCATGCAGACTGTTTTTACAAACATTTGTGAAAGAATGGGTCGCTCTCAGGAGCTCAGTGAATTCCAGCGTGGAACTGTGATAGGATGCCACCTGTGCAACAAATCCAGTCGTGAAATTTCCTCGCTCCTAAATATTCCACAGTCAACTGTCAGCTGTATTATAAGAACGTGGAAGTGTTTGGGAACGACAGCAACTCAGCCATGAAGTGGTAGGCCACGTAAACTGACGGAGCGGGTCAGCGGATGCTGAGGCGCATAGTGCGAAGTCAATCACTACAGACCTCCAAACTTCATGTGGCCTTCAGATTAGCTCAAGAACAGTGCGCAGAGAGCTTCATGGAATGGGTTTACATCACCAAGTGCAATGCAAAGCGTCGGATGCAGTGGTGTAAAGCACGCCGCCACTGGACTCTAGAGCAGTGGAGACACGTTCTCTGGAGTGACGAATCGCGCTTCTCCATCTGGCAATCTGATGGACGAGTCTGGGTTTGGCGGTTGCCAGGAGAACGGTACTTGTCTGACTGCATTGTGCCAAGTGTAAAGTTTGGTGGAGGGGGGATTATGGTGTGGGGTTGTTTTTCAGGAGCTGGGCTTGGCCCCTTAGTTCCAGTGAAAGGAACTCTGAATGCTTCAGCATACCAAGACATTTTGGACAATTCCATGCTCCCAGCTTTGTGGGAACAGTTTGGAGCTGGCCCCTTCCTCTTCCAACATGACTGTGCACCAGTGCACAAAGCAAGGTCCATAAAGACATGGATGACAGAGTCTGGTGTGGATGAACTTCACTGGCCTGCACAGAGTCCTGACCTCAACCCGATAGAACACCTTTGGGATGAATTAGAGCGGAGACTGAGAGCCAGGCCTTCTCGTCCAACATCAGTGTGTGACCTCACGAATGCGCTTCTGGAAGAATGGTCAAAAATTCCCATAAACACACTCCTAAACCTTGTGGACAGCCTTCCCAGAAGAGTTGAAGCTGTTATAGCTGCAAAGGGTGGACCGACGTCATATTGAACCCTATGGATTAGGAATGGGATGTCACTTAAGTTCATATGCGAGTCAAGGCAGGTGAGCGAATACTTTTGGAAATATAGTGTATATATATATATATATATATATATATATATATATATATATATATATATATATATATATATATATATATATATATATATATATATATATATAATCCGATTTGTCAGTCCTGTGACATTCAGATATCTAAATATTTGAAAGTTTCTTCCTTCTAGTATTTCCTTAAGTGTATAGTTTTTAATGCCACAGTCTTTTAGTGATTGAAATAGCTTGGACCTTTCTATATTTGTTGCAGTGCATTCTAGTGCGATATTGTTTCAGGGTGCCCACATTTAATGCAATTTCCATTTTCGTGTTTCCCTTTTTTGTATAAATTTTGGTTTAGTAATGTATGGCTGATTCGTAATCTTGTCATAATCACATCCTTTTTCCTGCTTTTATTATGCTTCCTTTCCATCCCCACATTTCTTTGTATTACATATAGATATCTTCCTTTTGTTTCTGTGTCCCATATGTTCTGCCATCTCTTTTTCATCTCATATCCAATCAATCCTTTTATTCCTGCACCCTGATGTTAATATCTGGTTCCTTTAGTGCCTTTTTTGCAAAGTTATCTGCTTCCTCATTTCCCGATATTCCAACATGTGCTGGTACCCATACAAATCTGACCCTTATGCCTATGTTCTCCCTTTTATAATTTATTAACTCAGTTGTGCTAAAACTACTTCTTACTTTCTTAAGTGCTTTTTTCCTCATGGAGATTGCCTTGCTGCATTCCTCATTCCACCATGGAACCACTCGTTTCATATTGCCTGTTTTCTTTTTCTCGATTGCTACCTCTGCTGCTCTTCTTATTGCCTTGGAGACTTCTGTGTTAAACCCATCTACATCTTCTATTTCATTCGGCAACTTCTTCAGATAGGATTCACAGTTTTCCACATATTTGTCTCAGTTAGCCTTTTTAAAATTCCATCTTTCCATTTTTCCACCTCCTGTTTTTCAATATTTATCCTGATTTCACAGAGAATTGGGAAATGGTCACTTCCTATATTGTTCTGGGTTAGAACTGTCCAGTTACTATGTCTATGGCTGATAGCTTTCCACTACCTATATCTATTCTAGTTCCTGACCCATCGTTTAAACACACTAATCCTTTAATGTCTACTAATGCTTCCACCACCACCCCATTGTGATCTGCATTTTCACACCCCCACAGTGAACTATGAGAGTTAAAATCTCCGCACCATATTATCTTTTGTTTTCCTTCCCCACCAATCCTTTCTAAATTTCTTATGTTAAGCTTCCTACATGTTTTATATATGTTTATGATTTTTATACTTTCTGTTCCTTCCCATATTTCTACTGCTACTTCCTCTTCCTCTATTCCCCTCTCATTTCCACCTTGTCTGCCTCTATGAATTGCAATATATGCCTGAAGTGTGAAATTTAAGCATGGTTGAAGCCAGGATTCCTGAACACAGATTATATTTGGACATTTATCTTGATTTATGATGAAATTCTTAAATTCCTGCCCGTTTGCAATCAAACTTCTTGCATTCCATTGTAATATTGTCAGGGCCATTAATAGCCACAACAGGTCTGGGAGTTTCCTACTTGTGCCTTAAGTCTTTCATTTCATCTCCATACTGATTCCTTCTAATTTCACATACTTTTCTGCTGCTTTTACAATAATTTTAATTCTCTCAGTCCTGCTATCTGTTTGAGCTGAAAATTGACTACTTCTGCTATGAATGAAATTTTGTCCACCTCCTGTGGATTTGTCTCAGTTTCTTCCACACTATCTTCCCTACCTTTAGTTGCAGCTCTTTCCATTATCTTTGGCTCTCGTTTCTTTTTCAACTTTCTTCAGGGCCTCTGCATATAATCCTTCTCCTACTCTGACATTTTGTGCCTTCACCATTTTCTGTCTCTCCTGGCATCCTCTGTACCCTGCACTATGCTGTCCCCCACAATTACAAAATTTAGGACTTGTTTGCATTTACCATAATCATGTTACCCTCCATATCTTGCACATCTTTGCTTTCCTCTACAAACTGCCGCTACATGTCCATATCTTTGGCATTTATAACATCTTAACGGGGGAGGTACATATGGTCGGACCGCATACCTCATTTAGCCCAGGTTTATGCTTTACAGGCAATTTTTCCTCATCAAAAAGAACCATCACTGATAGGCTTTCCTTCCTTTCTTTAACTTTTACATAAAGCAGTCTTCTCACCTCCTTTACTACTGCTCCTGAGATTTTCTCTTTAATTCTTTCTGCTGACATATCAGTCAGAATTCCAGATATCACTCCTCTTACCCAGTTCTTCTTTTCTGGGATTGAACATGAAACTTTTTTCTCTAGTATCATCATTAGCCCAAGTGCCTTTTTTGCTGCCGGCTGTCCCATCCCGGATTCCCATCTCTGAGCGTTTTAGCACTGTGAATCTGTCCTATCTCGTCATTGATCGCTTTAGTTAACTTGAATGGATTTATTGCAGATATAGGCTCAGTCAAATTTTAGTTAAAGTTAAATTTTATCAATACCTTGTGTTCTTCCTTTCTTCTCCTAATTTGGTCTTTTCCTTTTTCACTGTCAGAATCTGATACCTGACCCCAGTTCTTCTTTTTTCCTGTTTTCAACTATATTCCACTCATTGCCAAAAATGTAAACCAAATATATAAACTGCATAAGCAGTATAAAGGCAGCAGTTACACCTACAATCAGTGTGCCTCATTTGAAATGGAAATTCATCAGACCAGGCTACGTTTTCTGGTCTTCAGCTGTCTAGTTTTGGTGAGCTTGTATCAACTGCAGCCTAAGCTTTCTGTTCTTGGCTGACAGAAGTGGAACCTTTCCTGTTCTTCTGCTGTTATAGCTGGTCAATGTGCTTTGTATTCTGAGATGCTTTTCTGCAGATCAGTAGTTACAGAGATATTCATACCAGCCTGTCTGCCAATAAGAGTCATGCCATGCTCAAAAGCACAGAGATCACACATTTTTTCTCCATTCTGATGGTTGATGTGAACGTTACTGGAGGCTACTGGCCTGCGCCTGTGTGATTGTATGTATTGCACTGCTGCCATTTGATTGGATAACTAAAAGTGCATGAATAAGTGAACAGTTGTATCGAATAAAGTGATTGGTGGGTGTATGTGAACTTGGTGGACATATGCTCCAAAAGCATGGGCATTAATATGAAGTTGCCCCACTTTTTGAATGACAGTCAGCCAATTCACACAGCAAAGACAACACTGGTATGGCTATGGTACAAGTTTCATGGACCGTGCAGTCATGGACATCCAGAAACTTGTACCATAGCCATACCAGCCAAAGCACAGACTAGAATCACATTACTCAAGATGTTGAAACAATATTACTCTGACACCTTTACTAAAACTCCTAGAAGAAAAGTAAACCTTACATGGTACAAAATCAGACTCTTCTTAACTAACCAGTAAGCATTCACTGGAATTCTGATTGGTTCACTGCACAGTAGAGGCGCACAATGCAGAGTAAGCTCTCTGGAGGAAAACAACAATATTCTCATGGTGTAAACATCATATTTCATATATTATTAAAATATTCTCTTTCTCTCCCCCCCTTTTTTTTTATACAGCCATAAGGGTCATTGGTCGGGATGTGACTGTGACAGCAGGAGATGATGCAAAGTTGTTCTGTCAAGTGGTTGAGACAGCAGAGCCTCTGCTGAGTATTAGGTGGCAAAGGCGAACAAAGGAAAAGCCATCAATTACAGATCTTTTGGTTATGACATCAGGTGGCAAACAGGAATATATAAACGGAGCGAGGGACAGAGTAAAATTTGCAGGGAGCTACACAGGACTGGACGGTTCAATTCTTCTACATAATCTTACTGTTTTAGATGAAGGAATCTACACCTGCATCTTCGATGTATTTCCAAGTGGATCTTATGAAACAGATGTTCGTCTCACGATACAAGGTAAAATTCTTTGTAGATATTTTGATAAACTCAGATGTTTAGGAAATAACATTTAGAGTATACAATTTTGTATTTTGCAACATGTGTTTTTTTTCACACTTACACCTTCCTGCATACACATACACTATATTGCCAAAAGTATTCGCTCACCCATCCAAATAATCAGAATCAGGTCTTCCAATCACTTCCATGGCCACAGGTGTATAAAATCAAGCACCTAGGCATGCAGACTGTTTTTACAAACATTTGTGAAAGAATGGGTCGCTCTCAGGAGCTCAGTGAATTCCAGCGTGGAACTGTGATAGGATGCCACCTGTGCAACAAATCCAGTCGTGAAATTTCCTCGCTCCTAAATATTCCACAGTCAACTGTCAGCTGTATTATAAGAACGTGGAAGTGTTTGGGAACGACAGCAACTCAGCCATGAAGTGGTAGGCCACGTAAACTGACGGAGCGGGTCAGCGGATGCTGAGGCGCATAGTGCGAAGAGGTCGCCAACTTTCTGCAGAGTCAATCGCTACAGACCTCCAAACTTCATGTGGCCTTCAGATTAGCTCAAGAACAGTGCACAGAGAGCTTCATGGAATGGGTTTCCATGGCCGAGCAGCTGCATCCAAGCCATACATCACCAAGTGCAATGCAAAGCGTCGGATGCAGTGGTGTAAAGCACGCCGCCACTGGACTCTAGAGCAGTGGAGACGCGTTCTCTGGAGTGACGAATCGTGCTTCTCCATCTGGCAATCTGATGGACGAGTCTGGGTTTGGCGGTTGCCAGGAGAACGGTACTTGTCTGACTGCATTGTGCCAAGTGTAAAGTTTGGTGGAGGGGGGATTATGGTGTGGGGTTGTTTTTCAGGAGCTGGGCTTGGCCCCTTAGTTCCAGTGAAAGGAACTCTGAATGCTTCAGCATACCAAGACATTTTGGACAATTCCATGCTCCCAACTTTGTGGGAACAGTTTGGAGCTGGCCCCTTCCTCTTCCAACATGACTGTGCACCAGTGCACAAAGCAAGGTCCATAAAGACATGGATGACAGAGTCTGGTGTGGATGAACTTGACTGGCCTGCACAGAGTCCTGACCTCAACCCGATAGAACACCTTTGGGATGAATTAGAGCGGAGACTGAGAGCCAGGCCTTCTCGTCCAACATCAGTGTGTGACCTCACAAATGCGCTTCTGGAAGAATGGTCAAAAATTCCCATAAACACACTCCTAAACCTTGTGGACAGCCTTCCCAGAATAGTTGAAGCTGTTATAGCTGCAAAGGGTGGACCGACGTCATATTGAACCCTATGGATTAGAAATGGGATGTCACTTAAGTTCATATGCGAGTCAAGGCAGGTGAGCGAATACTTTTGGCAATATAGTGTATATACATAGTACCACCTGGTCAACACAGGAGACTTTTTCTATTGTTCTACAGAGAGGCCAAGGGGTATAAAAAGGTATGCTGTATGCAATGTATGGAAACGCATTTACCCTCAAGCATTTTTATGACTCTGCCCAACTCAAATAAAATTAATCTCAAACTGCAAACCAGTTAAATGAAAGAGCAGAGAAGTTGAAAATTGGTTGTGCTGGGCAGAGAACAATCTCTTTGTGAGACTGTGTGTCATCATTGGCCTGGAAACAGAGACTCAGTCCAGTCTTACAAAACAAGTAAAATAGTAGGCTTTCCAACAATAGGTTAGACTGGGAGACAGGATACTAATGGGTCAGTTCTGTTTTGAGCACTGAATACTGAGCTTTCAGTGAAACAGTGTATAGCTGGTGGTGAGTGGACTTCCCCTGGCATGTTTACAATATGTTGTATTTTTGTTATGTACTATCCTGATTAGATATTTGATTAAATGGTTTCCCTGAATATCATCACAAAAATTAGCCCTAACATAATTTGGTCTATATAACTTAATCAAATTAGTGCAAAATTGCCTGATCATGCTAATAGTCCATCCATACTCAGAAATTCCTCAGTGAATTTTAGAGAGAGCTTAAGATAATTACAGTTGCATCCATCGAAGCTGGAAACTGGGTTAAAAGCAGCTACAATTTTTAACCTCCTACCACCTGGCGTCCACATACGTGGACATCACATTTTTGGTTGTGTGCACCATAATACTTAATTCTTTGTAACTGGAACCTGTTGTACACAAAAGAAGTGGCTTCATGTTCAAAGATAATATCTGTTTATTATATTTATTGCTTCCTCCTAACCCCAAATAGGTAGAAGAAATCTAAAATGCAAGCTCAGGTCTTAGGAGGTTGATTATTTCTGTGGGAATGGGCTGGGCCCCTATTTTCCACACTGAAGGTGCCACCTCTAGGCAGAAGTTTCCCACAAATCTTTAAGCTCTGGTATTTGCGAGTGTGTAAAATACATTTACATTACATTTACATTTCTGGCATTTGGCAAACACACTTATCCAGATGTACAAAAGTGCTTAGAAGTCTCTATCAATGAATACATTAACACTCACTAAACACCATCCTCACACACTAAACACCATCCTCACACACTAAACACCATCCTTAGATACACACCATGATTGAATACCCCAGGGATCCTGATATGTACAAACCTACCTTCACATTTATAAACACATTCATTTCAAACTCTGTGTTTATTTATTAATTTCAAACACAAATAGGATAAATAATATTGATCTAGCCTAACTAGCCCCTTATTTCTGCAGCACTGACTTCCGCAGTAGGCTTTTTCCCAAAACAGACCTGCTACACATCGGACCAATCACAGCAAGAGAAGTGGCAGAGCACAGCCAATAGCCAAAAGTGCTGTGAGCCGTGCAGCCCTGCCTTCTAATACAACCAATCTCGCAAGATTTTTCATAAAAACAGTAACTTTTAACTTTATATTTTTCCCCCTATGTTTCTATATTTCTTTAAAGCTGCTTTAAGACAACGTCCATTGTTAAAAGCGCCATGCAAATAAATTGAATAGAATTTATGTACATTTCTGATGTCATTTTATTTGTCACCATAGGAACGAATTAATTATATTTTAATTAATAGACCTTGATCTTTCCATGGTCAGAGCTCCGGAAGTGACGTCCACGACTCCAGAAAGTTTTTGTCCTCCCCTTTCTCGTATATTTCTCCTAAAAGACGGAAAGATGTGGCACAACACACAGTGCTCAGTGTAAATGAGTGCACCCCCTTTGAAAAGTAACATTTTAAACAATATCTCAATGAACACAAAAACAATCTCCAAAATGTTGACAAGACTAAGTTTAATAAAACATCTGTTTAACTTATAACATGAAAGTAAGGTTAATAATATAACTTAGATTACACATTTTTCAGTTTTATTCAAATTAGGGTGATGCAAAAATGAGTACACCCCACAACAAAAACTACTACATCTAGTACTTTGTATGGCCTCCATGATGTTTAATGACAGCACCAAGTCTTCTAGGCATAGAATGAACAAGTTGGTGACATTTTGCAACATAATGAACTCTTTTAGAGACTGGATGCTGGATGGAGAGTGATGCTCAACTTGTCTCTTCAGAATTCCCCATAGGTGTTCGATTGGGTTCACATCAGGAGACATACTTTCCAGTGAATCACTTTCACCCTGTTCTTCTTCAGAAATCCAACAGTGGCCTTAGATGTGCATTTAGGATCATTGTCATGTTGGAAAAGTGCACGACGACCAAGAGCATGGAGTGATAGCAGCATCTTCTCTTTCAGTATAGAGCAGTACATCTGTGAATTCATGAGGCCATCAATGAA